>NC_141375.1:20990562-21190562 GCF_017979445.1 Akebia trifoliata | reverse complement strand
ATTAAGGACATTGATAAGTTCACCATAGCCAAAATAACTTTGTTGAAATATTTACTAATCGATTGAACTGAGTGATCAAAACTATTTGCAACTAATCTTTGTCTTTGATTATGTTCTATTATCAATAAAAACATCGTTAGTTTTTCTCGAATAGTATGTAACGTTCCATCTTTAGTAGACTTCGATCTTCCAAAAGACTACACAGATTCATAAATACGTGTTGTTCCATTCTAAATAATGAATGACACGTCGTACGATTATTATCCAGTGTTTCCCGCACAAAATCAATCCCTTTAACTGACTATTATTATATGGTTCCATATATAAGAAATTCTTGCAATAAAATGAAGAACCTAAGACGCCTCCTGTAGTGACTATACTTAAAACACTTGAGTCGACAGTATTGGTAGAATCATCATTTGAATCGATAGTATTAGCCGTATCAGCTAAATCGATAGTATTTGTAGTATCAACATCTGAATCCATGACCTGTTTATGAATCCATATTAGTGGTATATATCTATCTAACAACAAATAAAATATCCATCTAATAGAAAGTATTAATCACAATATCCATCTAACAGCAAATAAAATATTCATCTAATAGAAAATATAATATGCACAATGTCCATTCAACAGCAAAAAATAACCAATGTATATTGCACTTTATAAGTGCATCATAAAACCCACAAAAATATTGTAGTAACATATAAAACATGTCTAAATGCTTTTTCCAATCATAAAATCAGACATCTCGCCCTCCAACCACTCACGACGAATATCTACTGATCGTAATGCACAAAAAATTTTTCTAAATTGTTTGTTCTTTATAAACATCTTCAACACATAACAATAGAGATCACTATTGGTGGGTACATCTGGCAGTTGGTCTAAGAGCTCGATCGACTCTTGAATACTGCATTTCTTAAGTAGAGTGGGATTGGTAGAAGTAAATATCTAACTGTAGACTGCATCTACGAGCTTCTCCAATGACTGGCCAATTCGCATAGCAGTAGTCATCTTTTGCCTACGATCTTGAGGTGGTAGAGTATCTCCACTTCTGCGTCGAACGTGAGCTGTGGGTGAGGGTACAATACGAGTAGCATCATCCTCAAACTCATCAACATCATCAGGAGTAAATTCTAGAAGTTTCTGAGACTCTAGATGCTGGGTCGACATGACATCATCTAGATCATCCTCATCAAGATTCTCATCTTGAGGTATTGATGCAGATGGCATTGTACCAGATGCAGGTGACCACATCCGACTACCAGTGGCATATGTGCTTCTAAAGATTAAATCCAATTATTTCGTAAACTTTAGAGGTTGCTTTCAAAATATTGCATCTTTTGGATGATGCTATAAAAAATAAAAAATCCTATTTTACATAAAGAGACAAAAATCTTAAAATAAATAAAATGACAAATTAACAAGAAATGTACCTCTAACCACCCATCCCACCACTCATCACTTGCATCTAATATATCATTATCAACATCATAAGAGATGCCAATATTCATACAAATCTTATTCCAACGTCCCTAAATACCTTTTTATCTATCCCACTTGTTCTTCATTTACCCTCTATCGTAATAAACATTAGTTATTTTATTAAACTCCTTAACTAAGAAATCATAATTGACCTTGTCAAGCACTTTATGCGGTCTCCTCCCCTTCTTAATTAATTCATAGTAGATCTCGACCCAAACTTCATGTTGTTTGGGTATCCAATCTGCTTTTGCATTCTTTGAATTGTTATCTTTCATCTGCCAATGGTAATAACAAGAGATGACAGTAGAACGAAATATTAAATGGTCTATTTCAATTAATCATGTAAATTATTTGATTACTTACACCATTTCAACCTACAATTTTTACACAGTGTATAATCAAAGAGAGAAATCAGGAAGCAATGTTAGGTTATCATATAGATAGCTGGAAAAACGCACAATTCTCAGTCCCATAGTGAGGGAGCCCTGTGTTCTCAATCTTTGACTGTACAAAATACAGTAATTGTTGTATGTGTGTGTTGTGTGTGTGTGTGTGTGTGTGTGTGTGTGTGTTTTCAGTCTCATGGTAGTCATTGACCTAGGACTGCTCATTTCAATTACTATTGAACTAACAATTTTTCAAAAGGTAATTATTGCAACTCATCAATATGGTACGCAACATTTGAAACAAAAAATGTCACTTTCAAATATTATTATACATCTTACAATCCCCCACCAGATTGTAATATTAGAAACATAATCATACTGACATTATTATGCATATGAAAAGGTATCTTTCGATTTAAACTTTTAGTTAGTGTAAGTATTTCAAAGTTATAATGAATACAATGGTGACTTAAGCTTAATCCAAGTTTTCTTAATGTCAAAATCGGAAACATCACACACATTATAATATTTAGTTCCAATAAGAAGTTCATATCAATTTTAGTACTATTATGACCTTGTACTACATCCCAATTTCATGATCATTTACAAGAATAAACCCCGAGTTCTTGTTAGAAGTGGCACCACTTCTATGTTCATATAAGTGAAGTTTCTAAATATATTTCTACTTTAAACTTCATTTGCTAGAAGAAATATACAAGTTGACTGTGTTAAAAGAACATGAATTGAGATAATGAGAGTGAAACAATTGGATTTCAATTGGATTGAGAAAGTTTAATCCATATGCCAAAGAACAAATCAATGTGTATCAATACAAGATTCAAAGAACAGAGTTTGGATCCTATTCTAAACAAATCAATGTTTTGTTTAATCCAAATGATCAGACCATTGAGTCCTCGTAAACCAATTGTAGTCGAGAGGACAATATGAATCATCCAAGATAGCAAACAGCCTATGAAAACAGCAACCCAATCAAACACATACTAAGAAAGTGCAAGAAAATGAAATTTCAACATGATCAAATAGCCCATGAAAAGTGGACTAATGGTACAAAAATTGAACGTCACATTAAAGAAATTCAGACTACGATGTAACGTCACATTGAAGAAAAATAACAACTCAGTCATCTTGTAATTATGATTTAGATTAGTTTTGAAAAATAAAAAATTTCTATAACTCTCATCGACAAAATTAAAATAAGTAAGACTAAGTTATTTTTCCAAATCGGAAAATTCCAAGTTATTTTTACAAATTCATTTTATAAACAGAAAAATTTCAATTTCATTTTATAAACAGAAACATTCCAAATCGAAAAATTCCAGTTAATATGCAATTTCCTCAACAATCACAAAACTTGAAATCGATGAGAGAGAGAGAAAGAGAGAGAGCTCATAGAGATGAATGGTGTCGATCGACGGTGGATTTTTCAAGCCGGTGGATTTCATTTGACCGAAGCTAACGTCGTTGTCGATGGGTTTCGTTTGAACAAAGATATCGGCATCGTCGTCGTCGTCAAAGGGTTAGATTGGTGCTTCGGTGGTCGTCATCTTCAATATGATCAGTTGGTTGTAGAAATCGAAGGGTGAAATGTGAACGAGGTTATAATCGCGGATAGTGATGGAAATTGTAAAAAAGTCGAAGGACATAACAGTCATTCCATCATTGCGTTTTAGCGTTGTTGCGCGAAGCTCCTCCCATCCGCTTTTCAAAACAACGGTAAAAATTGGAAATTTGCGTTAAAAATTTTAAAACGCCGCGTTTTGACGCAAACGCTGGTAAAATTGCGTTTTGAAGCACAATCAATCACCCCCTAAGACTTTGCGGGATAACTTTAAGAGAAAAAGAAAACAAGATCAATGAACTCACAAAACTAAATCAAATTCTAAATAAAGAGATCATACAAATTAAAGCTAAAATTAAAAGACTTGAAGATAACAAACAAAAAATTTGTGATTTTTTTCAAAGTTGTAAAACTCTTGATAAATTGTGTAGTATGAAAAATCATTTAGAGATAAGAGAGATTTATGATATGTTTAAGATAAATTATTACCATCAACGTTCAAAATCATATTTGTCAAAGAAAAATCTCCATCAAGACAAATTAATTTTTATCGAAAACCATCAAATTATTCTCAATATGTAATGAGGTCAAAAATTGTTATTATTTGTCATTATTGTAGAATTAAGGATCATATGCAATTTAAATGTAGAAAGAAAATAAATGATATCAGAATTCAAAAATAATTTTTTTTGAAAATAAATAAATACATCGGAGAATAGAAGAACTAAACAAAAAGTCAAGATTAATAAGAAAAGAAATTCAAAGCCTGAATCATACAAAATGAATATCTCCAAAAAAATGAGCCATAATTTGAAATAAAAAATGTGTTAAAAATGAGAACTTATAATGTTTTATTTTGCAAACTGCTCTTAAAACTTCTAAATGATATCTTGATAGTGATTAATCTAGACATATGACTAGTGATAAATCTCAATTATGTGCTTTGAGTGACTGCAATGATGATAGAATAACTTTTAGAGATAGTAATTATGCTAAAATCATTGGAAAATGAACTGTTCAGGGTCTTAATTTTTCTAGAATTGATAATGTATTATATATTGATGGGTTAAAGCATAATATCTTAAGTATTAGTCAAATATGTGATAAAGATCATGTTGTTAAGTTTTTCAGCAATGTATGTAAAATTATAAATTTTAATATTAGAATTATTGTCTTGAAAGGATTTAAAACTACTGATAATTACTATGTGATAAAAAATAGTTCTAATATTTGTTTAAATGTGAATCAAATTCAAAATGCTCAAATTTGACATAGAATGCTAGGTCACATGAATTTCAAAGTTCTATCGAGGTTTAGCAAAAAAAATTGGTTAGAGGATCATCCAAACTAGAAACACCACAAAAATCAATGTGTAGGACTTGTCAAATAAATAAGTAAACTATATCAGGCCATAAGAAGAATAAGTTCATTAGCACCTCTAGACTTTTAGAAGTCATTCATATGGATCTTTCCAAGCCAACAATGGTAGAAAATATATGAGGTAAAATGTATTATTTTGTGATGGTAGATGACTATTCTAAACATACTTGACAGTATTTCTTAGAGAAAAATCATGTACCTTTGATGAATTCAAAAAAATTTGCAAAAGGGTACAAAATGAGATAATTACCACTATTGTGAAAATTAGGAATGATCATGGTATTGTATTCGATAACATCAAACTCATAGAATATTGCTAGAATAGTGAAATTAAACATGAGTTTTCAGTTCCTAAAATACCTCAACAAAATGTAATAGTTGAGAGAAAGAATAAAGTGATTCAAAAAATGTCTAAAGTTCTGTTAAATGAAAAAAAATCCTAAAATAATTTTGGATAGAAGTAGTAAATACTACTTGTTACATAATAATAGAGTTTATCTTAGGCCCGAAATATTCATAACTGCATATGAACTTTGGATAGGTAGAAAACCTGGCATTAAGTATTTTAGAGTCCTTGTGAGTGATTGTTACATTCTTAGAGATAGAGAAAATTTGAAAATTTTGAGACTAAGACAGTGTTTGTTTGCGCTATTTTTTAGTACTTATTACTGAAAAAAATTAAATTCAGCACTTTTTGACAAAATAACGCGTTTGTTTATTTTATATTTTCAGCGATTATTGCTGAAAATAAGTGAAAAAAATTCAGCACTATTTTGATGCTGAAAAAAGTGTTGAAACGGTAAGCACTTCATTTTTTTCGACATGGACAAATATGCTCTTTGTTTTTTTGAGCATGGACAAGTATACTCTTATTCTTAAAATGATATTACCTCTTATATCCTATGGATAAGTATATAAGCACTTCACAAATTAATAAACCCACACCATGGCTAAATTATTTTGTCTTAAATGGGTTAAAAGTTTTGCAATGAGTTGATTTTTGGTGAGGATGATCTCCTCATTAATTTATAAGCACCCCACAAATTAATAAACCCACACCATGGCTAAATTATTGTCTTATATGAGTTAAAAGTTTTGGAATAAGTTAATTTTTGATGAGAATGATTTCTACAATGAGGAGATCATCCTCATCAAAAATCAGCACATCCTGAAACTTCTAATCCTATCAAAACAAGATCAAGAACCGTAAATCGTCTCTTTTTAAAAAAAAAAACTATTTTTGATGAGTTAGAAGATTCAAAATGGACTAATTTTTAGTGAGGATGGTCTCTAGACCATATAGACCATCCTCACTAAAAATTTGCTCATTCCAAAATTTTTAATTCATATAAAATAAAATAAAATTGGCTATAGTGTGGGTTGCCCTTATTAATTCATAGGGTGCTTTTATAATTACACATCCTTCATTTCCATAGAAAATTATTCATTCAAAATTAAACTCTTTTAATGTTGATTTCAAATTTTGGTGACTTGTATGACATTATTATTTTTAATTTGAAATTTGTGGGCTTTTATAAATAAAAATTATTATTTATAAATTGAAGATTTGAGTATTATTTATTATTTAAAATGAATTGTATTTTAATTTTATAAGAAATAATATATTTTATTGTGTTTGATAAGAAAAAGGCATTTGAAACATGCAAACAACGTATAATATGATTGTAAGGCTAACAAAGACAATTTACCAGTTTCAGCAATATGTAACAAACATGATTCAGCATCTAAACAAATAACTTTTTCAGTACTTAAATTCAGCGCTTATAAGTTTCAGTGCTTAATGCTATTCAACACTTATTTTTTTCAGTTTAACAAACAACACCTAAGAGTGATGACGTTATATTCCTAAGATATTTCATGACTAGAAAAACTTAAAGAATATTGAATAAGAGAACACAAACCATTATGGAGTCTACCAATATGGTTGTTGGTGATGGGATTGAAAAAAAAGAACTCAAAGAAGATGACATATAAAAATCTTCTATAAGAAGTGAAATTCCTCAATAAATTATCAAAAAGTCAAACTCTAAGTAACTTTCATTCATGAAAAGGTATGATCTACCTAAGATCTAGGTAAGAGATTCGGTTAGAGAATGAGAAAGGTGTTAGGCACCCTATTCTCTCAACTTAAGGTGATTATTTTTTTAAATTTGACCATTTGAAAAGGTAACAAAACAATAAAAATGTATTATATGCATGAAATGGGAGTGTGTACATGGTGGGTATGTACCTATTTGAAAAAGGGTTTAATGTTAGTATTGACATGGGAAATATCATTTGGAAAAGGATATCCCATGGAGTCATCACATTTTACATGAATTGAAATGTTGATTTAGGATTTTAGAGAAATTTCATAGATAAATTTGTCTTGGATCTATAAACTTAATGCATGTATGCTTGGTTAGAAACTTAGGGCCTAATTGATACAGCTTCAAAACGCAGATTTTACTATGTCTGCGTTGAGAAACTGTGTTTCGAAGTTGAATCAAACGTGACTTAAGAGCTTTTTGAAATTGCGTTCATATATTGTGTTTTGAAACGCAAATGGGTGAAGCGGTGTGGACGAACTTTTTTTATTTGTGTTTGCAGGAGAAGCAAATATCGAAAAATGGTTCAAATGAAAAGATGCAAATACCTCATCTTGTTTTCTTCTCTTCTCTGTCGATAGAGCTCACACAGCTCTCTCTCTTTCTCTCTTCGTTCAACCCAAACCCATTGACAACGACGCTGTTTTCATTCAACCTAAACCCTTCAACGACCCTATTTTTGTTTAACAACTGCAACACGATCGACGCCATTGACGATCCCGTTTGTGATTGAAAAAACAATCTATGTAAGTTTCCATTGTTAGAAATCTGATTTTTGAACTTGTTTTATTTGAAATCTGTGGATGCAAGAGGTGTTACAGTTATTCCTCTTGTGATATTTGGTTAGAGAAATTTCGATATGATTCTATTAAGGATGGATTAGATAAATTTTACCCTATCCTCGAACAAGGAATTTGAGATGTTGGAGATGAAAAATTAGGGCTCCAAAGTTGGAATTAGTCGCAGATTCAAGCAGTGATGTCGATCACAAAGTCAATTGTTTCTGCAACTCGATCTCTTTCATGTATTTCTCTTCTTTATTTTTATTGTTTAATTTTTGTGATCAGATTGAAGTATTTAATTTCGATTGATTTTGACAACCAGTTGAGCAAATGGAACCGATAGTTGTGACAAACATTGAACAATCATTAGAGTTTTCTACTTGTTTTCTAGAGAAATCGATGTTTAATAGTGCCGATTTGAGTATTTCGGTCTATCTTAATGTAAAGTCATACTATTTAACTATGAGGATTAATTAGATAATGCATTCTTGAAGTGGATTTTTTTTTCTGTTTTAGTCCGTGGATATTGAATTTCTTAGTTCAGTTTAATTTGGGTTCGTAAGAATCACTATTTTGTTGAACTATAAGTGCCTAATGAGAATCCAGAATTTCGATAGTCCTGTATGTAGCAATTTTTTTTCCTAATTTGGTTTTTGTTTATTATGAAACTTATTTTGTTCTATTTTTTTCATTTAAAGTCTCGAATGTAGATAATTTTTGTGTGTTATATTTGTTTGAAAACTTTGTTGACTTTTTATTATGATTGCCCATAGTTTTTCATAGCCTTTTAGCTAGGATCAATAGTCTGGGAGCTTTGATATTTCGGTGGGACATTTTCTGGTACCAATTAAAGTGAGAATCTTGTGCACTATTACAGGGAAATTTAGACATACCTTTTGTAGGTGTTAAGTTTGGGAAACTAGAATACGTGTGGTAAAACTTCGTTAGTTTAGACATGTATACTTATGTACACATAATTCATAATGAAATAAAATAATAATCCATCTAGAACAAATCTTTTAGATAGTGACATTTGAGTCCATTTTACGTGTTTATGGCTCTATAGTTAGCTTTGAAGTGCATTTATCATTGTGAGAAATTAAGTTCATCAATGGAATTGTAGATATTCCATAGAGGACACTGGACGAATTAGTTAAAGCACATACAGGGTGATGTGAAGTTTGTTTCTTACCTAACTGAACCCACACCAAAAATTACCAAATCCGAAATTGGTTACAATGATTGTGTGGAGGTGGTTGTGTTACATGATCGGGAGGGTTGATAGAATTCAACTTTGCTCGCATAGGAAAATAAGAATGGATTATTGCTGTTGAATTTCAACAATTCGTTTTGTAATTCATATTTCATACTATGGTCTTAAAACATCAACATGATCTGGTTTTATAATTCAGATTATTGTTTTAAATTGTCGATTGCAATTGAACAATTGGTTTTGTTTTCTAGACTCATAGAGGTTGTTTTGGTGTAGGAAAAAAAGGTTGACAGAGTTTAACTTTGCTCGCATGGGTAGATAAGGATAGATTATTGGTCCTAGTTGCAACATGCTCTCTACAATGCTTCATGGCCACACCATTATTCTCTTGGTAGTCGTTTTGGACAAAATTTTCACTGTTGACAACTTAAAAACAAGTAGATGCAGATGAGACAATGGTATTTTCTATATTTCAGTGCTTCATAAGAAACTAAGTATGGTATTATCAAACTAGTGTATTATCATGTCATAAGTCACATGTGTTATGCCAGGCTGTTCCTAGCTAGTAATCTTTTGTAACTTCCACCTACCTACTTATTTATATAGGGGGGTAGGGGATTGAGAAGAGGGATCTCTTGACTATTTGATTTTTGGTGTTTCATTGTTTGATTTTCCTTTTTTTTTTTTTTTTTCTATTTCTTTCAAGTTTTAAAGTTTGAAAGTTTATGCAGATCGAATTCCTTGATCATTGTGCATTCATATATAAATTCAATAAACATTTTCACATGTATTATTATCATCAATTGGTCTTATTTATTGTTCATTGATAACCTTAAAGTCATCTGATGTATTTTTATCAAAGAATTACAACTAGAAATTCAATTCTGATAAGACTTGCCATGAGGCCAAACTACCAAATTTTCTCATAGTAGGAATATGGAATCTCTTAAACTCAAATTTCCCATAACATCTACATTCCATTCATAAGCACTCAAGTGCCTTCGCCTATCACTAGACGCCTATACCCATATTGCTCCTCGTATGTACTTAGTCATAAGTACTAAGCTGATGACATGATTCTCTCTTCTTAATTTGTTTCACAATTACCAGACTCACTTTATTTGGAATGCTATCCTTGTATAAGAATTCAAATGTGGTTCTTTATTTTTACAAACTAATTTAAATGGCCTTTAAGGATATTCTGATAAATTTTTATGTATTTTGGGGCATTATGTTGGATTGTGTATTATGCAGGTTTTTGTTTATCAGGAAAATTTCATATGTCTATTTTTAATAGGAGATGCTGTCGAAATTTCAATAGAATTGTAAATTTTTCTATAATTTTTTTTAGAATTATAAATATTTTAAAATTAATATAATTTTTTTAATGATCTTATATAATTTTATTATATTTATATATATTTAATGTAATTATATATTTATAGGGGTATTCTGGTAATTTTGATGCATTTTGGGTGTACTATCAACCTTAAGGGTATTCTGGTTATTTTACCCTAATATAGCAGATTCTAGAAACTGTATCAAATAATAATTACCAGATTCTGATCAATAGCACAAGCTTTTACAAAGTTCTATCCAATAAGTTTTTCAGTGTTTTAGCTTCTGACAGTAGATTCAAGTAGTTGAATCAAACATGACCTTAGTGTTTTAACCCTATCAAGAGAGTTACCCATTTATTCATTATGGCCAAACATGTGTGATGTGTGTGCATAGTGTACATTATGTGTAACACCCCGAATTTTTAATTCGTATCTCGAGAAAAAAATAAATAGTGAAATTTTAAGAAAATCTTGAAAGTGGGATTTAGGGGTAAAATTTTAGGATGTTTATGATCATTTTTAATAGAATCTGATCTCACCATTAGATTCAAAATGATCGAAAAACATAGTTTAGCCTGTAAGCACGCTCAAATGCGAGTTCGAATATAAAAGTTGCAAAATCCTCGATTTTCGGGTCGGACCAGGCTAAAATAGTGACTTTTTATTAGAGCAATAATTTGTAAAATTTGATCATACCATTGGGTTCATAACTAAAAATTATTCAACATGGACTATTTATTTGTCAAATTTGGTGACCAAAAAGTTAAATTATCGTCAAAAACGACATCAAGTTTATGGGTCACCTCAGGTCAAAAACGTAAACTTTTGATGGAGACATAATTTGTAGAAATTGACTATACCATTAGATCCGAAACGAAAAATTAGATGAAATAGAGTATTCATTTATCAGTTTTGGAATCCGGATGATCAAATTATCATCGATCGAAACAATTGACAAAATACCGAATTCGTCCCACATTTTATTTAAATAACATTAAAATTTTTTTTTTCTCTCATCTTCCCCACTCGTCCAAACAGTGCGGAAAAAAAAACGAAAAAAAAGAAATTTGTTTTTCCTCTGATTTTTCCACTTCAGATCTCTCGCAAACGGTCAATTTTCGATGATCGCCGCAGAAGAGAAAAAGGTCCGCAGCTACGTTCTCTACAAAACCCACCCTACCTTTCTTCGTTTCACTTTCTATTTCATCCAATATCGTCAAAAATCAGCCGTATTTGGATACGGAAATTTTGAAACTTTGACCTCGAATTTCGTCCGTTTGGGGGTCAAACTGTCTTTCGAAGCAGAAGGGAGAAACGTCCGCAGCCTCATTCTCTACATAACCCAACCAAATTCCTTCCGTTTTCTCGTATTTTTCACCCCGTATAGTAAAAAATCAGCCGTATTTTTATACGGAGATTTTCGTAACTTCGACCTCGATTTTCATCGATTTCGGGGTTAAACCGCCTTTCGCCATAGAAGGGAGAAGAGACGAACACATCGAGATGTTCAAAACCACCAGGTCGATTTCAAAATTCAGCCGCTTCGAAATTCGGTCCATCTCGATTTCCGTGCCGATCGCCTCGATTTTCGCGCATACGCTTTGATCATTTCGCCTAGACATTGTAAGGAACTTTCAATTTCTATTAGTAATCTAGATTGTGAAAATTGCATTTAGGATTTTATCGAAAAATTTGGATGTATTTTTAAAATATATAATTATTTTGATATTTCAAAAATTCACGCAAGAAATTGCATGTTTGATATGTTTAATTGTATTTTAATAAATTATATGTGGGTAGGGTGTTTAATAACGGGTTATTACCATAAATTGGATCTTGTGCACTGCTCGGACCCCGTTTTGATATGAAATTTGTATTTTTTTTTTAATATTATTGATAGAAATAAATTCTATAGTTGAAAAATGTGATTTAATATTCAATGAACTCATATTGAGTTGATAAATATCAGAAAATTGATATTTTATGAAGAGATTGAAAACTGTAAAAGTCGAAAAAAAGGGAAAAAAGGGTATGAAACGGTAAAATGTCAGAGTCACACCCGAGGGGTGATGTCTGCATTTTACGTTGTTGTGTTGTATGTAGGTTGGTGAACGGATATCCAGGGATAATATTACTGGTTGCATGTTTATTTACTTTCTGTTAGCGCAAGGCGCTCTGTTATGTTATTTATTTTAGGCCGGGTGGCCACACTTGCATGGTAGGAAACTGGATATCTATTCTCAACCTTGTATTGTTAATTTCTCTTTTGTTTTCAAATAAAAATAATATATATAAGTAGCTATTTTGTGAGCTGTTAAAGAGTTTGTGAATGCCTGAAGGGATAGTGCATCATATCATCCGGAGTGGTGTACTATCCTGGGATGTACGGTAGGGACCACCAAACTCATACGTGGTATGGGACGCGTATGAGAGTGGAGTCACAACTGGAATCCGGGTTATTCCTCTCTATCTTTACCAGTGAACTTGTAATGTAAAGGTGGTCGTATACGAATGGTTTGTATCTTTGGGAATCACATGTACGCCTGATAGGCATAGACGAAGATGATTAGTCAGTGATCACTAACAATCTATAGTAGTCGAACGTTCTGACACATCGAAAAGAGACCCATTGCTTACGGTCACGTCAAACGGCCAGCCTGAGCCGGATAAATGGTCAACCAAGCGTGGTAAACAGCGACCAGCCACAAAATCAGGAACTAAAAGCCAGAGAAGAGTTGTAACATCATGTCCCGACTGGAAGCGATCCAGTCGTGAATCCCAACTCTCTAATTCCAATACTCCACCATTGTGTATTATGTATCGGTTGCTTATTTTGATATATAAAATGAAATGCATGTTTATTATTTCCATTTGATCAATTAGATTTGTATAAAAAGAGAATGTTATAGTGAGTACTGCTGATCGATGTAATGTGAGTTTTAAAATGTTTAGTTGCTCATCCCTAGCTATATGTACCAGTTAATCGTAGTTTTCTTCTGTAAAACTTTGTTTATTTTAAAATGATTCAGTATGTTTATTCGTTCATGTTAGGAGAGGTTATTAGCAGAAATTGTTGCTTCCTTACTGGGTAACCATTGTTACTCACCCTTTCCTTCTCCATTTTTTTTTAATTTCAGATCTGAAGCTTGGCGAAACAAGTGTAGAAAACGAATGAGGATCATCTGGTTGGTCAGATAGACAACTAGAGTCCGTCACCTGGTAAGTACTAGGACTATACCCCCTAGTGGTGTCAGTTTCTCCAAGTAGTCTTATGGATTTGTCTTGAGTGTTAGGAATTCTGTTAGAGTGAGGAATTTGTATAATCCTGTATATAATTTTTCTTCTTCCGCACTCTGATCTATCGAACATTATTAGACGTATATAGGCTTCCGCTAGTATTATATTTTGTTTGTTATATGCAGGATTGTATGTCGTTTATCAGGTGCAGGTTGAATCGCCTTGGAATGCTAACATAAACAGAGGAGACCATGCCGAAATTTCGAGGTGCCACCTCGTACCTTGAAATCTGACATGGGGATTTGTGTTAGTGTTCGGCGGGGCGCCACATTATGAATCATGAAAAGAAAATGGGTTAAAAATGACTTCAACCTTTATCCTTTCGACTAAACCACCTTAAACATTACATGCTTAAGGTTAAGGTTCCACTTATTCTAGATGAAGGAGGGTTCTCTATTACATCCTAAAGGATTTCTATAACATTAAAATAAATAGAATATTAAGAGTATAAGATGTAATTGTTAAAATAAAAAAACCTAATCTACACCCACCTTGTCCCTTGATGTTCTTGAATGATCTTGAGTCTTGAGAGAGATAACTTGAGGGTTGAGAGCTTTAGTTGAGGGTATATGGTTAAAGAAGAAGAAGGTTGTTGGTTGAGAATGGAAAGATGGATAAGAGTTCTTGAATTAATGATTGAATTGAGGGAGGGTTAGAGAGGTAGAGTATGGATTTTTATAGAGTTTTAGGTTGATGAGAGCTTGAATTACTCATAGAAAATGAGATTATTTATAGAGTTTTTGGAGAATTTTTGGGGATAAAATAGTCCAACCCTAAAAATAAAGAGAATGGACATAAGCCTTAGGTTATTTCTTTCTGGATTTTTCATTTTTATGAGGGTAAAAGTGGAATTTGTGAGATAAAACTCTAAAAATATTTGTTGTCTTTGATTTTTTATAAATAGAAGTGAGAGAACAAAAATATTTTTAGGAGGGTAAGTAGGGGAGTGACATGTAAAGATGAAGTGATAGGTAAAAAATAGACTTTGGTTTATTTGTAAATAACTCATAAAATAAGGGTAGATGTATATTTTTGAAATGAATTAATAGGAGAGCTCCATGTATATATTTGAAGATTCTCATCTTTTAGAGGTAAGATTGGAAGTTCTCCCAACTTTATGAATTTTTATCAAAGATCAAAGTATTTTTTTGGTTTGACTACACTTTTTGATAATGGTATTCTTGGATTTTCATAAAAGAAGTTGACCCTCCAATTAGGTTGGAGCATTGGGCATTGGGGGCTTATGGGAGACCAATATGTGTCATCTTTAAGATAATGGACTTGGCATAGGCTTGGGTTTGGATATTTGGGTTAGGTTTGAAAATGGGTTTCATATTGGGTTAGAAGATGGATAATGGATTGGTTCATGGGTTAGGGGAGTGGGTATTTAATTAAATGGGCTAGGGACAATGTTTGAGTATGCAAAATGATATGAAATGATGCATGTGTATATGAAGAAATGTGTGAAGTGGCAATTTTTATGCAACGTGGGCTCATTGAAGGATTTTTTTATTTTTAATTGAAATTAATTTGAGATTTTTGGAAATTCCTAATGGATTCGAGCAAATTGGGGTGTCTACATTCGCGTGGGATGCTTCTTTTGCTATTAGCTATAATCTAAGCGCGCACATGCTTGCATTTCTCTGAAAGTTTTCAAAATTCTAATTTTGGTATATATATTGTAAGTCCTTGATGGTCACAAGGACTTACTTGTCTTTTATCTTGATAAATATTTTTTAATTAACATATTTTCTTATTAATTTATTTTGCAAGCATAAGAGTTATGACAAAGAATGGATAAAGGTGTATGCCTAAGATTTAGAGATGATGGTGCATCTAAATCTAAAGGCTGAGATTAATTTTCACTTCACTCACTCCATGGATCCTTCAATTATTATGGAGAATAAATTTGAAGATTCAACCACAAGGGAGTTTTATTTAGATAATAAAGTCTTTTCAAACACTCATGATAAGTTTTTCCATATGTCCATGATAAGTTATCACATTGCAAGTCTCTTAGGTTATCCTTAATATGATTTTTGGTTTTGTCTCTTAATAATTTCAATGAACTTTGCTTTACCCTCTGTAGACATTCCAATTTGAATGGGCCCCTACTTGAAAGGACCCAAAAAATCAGATTTTTAAATAAAATTTGCCAACGGGCCTAAAAATCTCTAATCATCGAAACATGGCATTTTGATCAATTCGAAGGCTCCCCAGACCCTCAAATATCTAATGAACCCATTAAAGAGACTTTACATACTCCCACATTTCCCATCTTTCCCTACTCCACTTGTGGATCTAAAATTATCCCAAAGCTTAAAGCCCACCAACCCTCAATTCATCAAAAATCATTTTTCTTCTCACCCAACTTAGCTTAGCCCCAACTCCACACCACCCAAATCATAAAACTCACTTACCCTCAAAATCTTATCCTAAAATAAATCCTAACAAATCTAAAATCTTAAGTCCAACACATTAAGTCCACACCAATATCCATGACCCTAATCCACAAACCATTATCCATATCAACCAATCAACACTTGATCATTAAATGAGACATTTGTCTTCACTACAACCCACCTCCCAAAAGTCATTCTACCCAACCTAATCCATTACTTTTCTCTAACAAAACCATCCCTCACACTCCATGTCATAAGCCTAACTCATCACCTTTCTTTGAAAAAACTACCAACCCACATCATAACCTATATATTTCTCTCATCATTCACCTTTAAGCCAATGTTACAAGTCATCTCCATATCTTTTTCCCAATCAACTCACCTAAACACTCCATCTTTAACCTTTGGACACTTGTCACCATCCCCTTCACCCTCCCAAAACCTAATAATCTAATTCCTTACATAACTCATTCTCTTAACCAAACACCATACCCCCTCATCCTACCTAACACTCAATCACATTCTTCTAACAAAACACCACATCATTTCATTTCACCAAACACTCAACCCAAATGGGTTGAGGGGATCCAATCCATTTGGATAAAAAATTATTCATTTACCTCCCATTCCATAAATACCCTCATCTCAACTCTAAATTCCACACTCTTCACTCTTAAATCTCATGTCATTTTTTATTTTTTCATCTTTTCACCCCATCCTACCCTCAAAAGTAATCTTCAAAATTTATAAATAACCCCCCCTCATATCCTAAAAAAATGTATCAAGTCTAAGTTTTAAAAAAATCCATCAACTCTTATCCTCTCTAATAATTTTTTCACTTTAAAAAAAACATCATCATCATTCTCTAAGGACTCAAAGAAGAAAAATAATAGAAGAAGAAGAAAGAAGGAAAGAAGAAACCAAGGCCTCAAGGTAGGGTTGAAGACACATAACACCCCTCTCTTTCCCCTATCCATTTTCCTCTTCTACCTCTCCTCTTATCTCTTTAATTTTTCTTTTAAAAAAATTCATAAGATGTGATGTTCCCCATCCCCTATCTCCGATAGATCGAACTTTGATTTGGTTGAAAGTATAGGGATTGTAACCATATTCAAAAGAAAATCATTTTAAACCTTTCTACTTATTTTGAGGCAATTAGTATTTAGGTCCTTCCCAACTCATGAGAATGGACTCATAGCCATTAGCCAACACTTTTCAAAATAAAATATGTTGTTCGCAAGGCTAGATTCCTATAAGAATCATCTCTTTCAATGAGATGATTCCTACAGTCTAATCTAATAACAAATCCCTTCTTAGGGTACAAGTCGCCAATCATACGACGCTTTTCTTTTTTATTTATTTTGTTTTATCCAAAAATGACCGAGTTATTTTTGAGGTTTCCACCAATTGATAGAGAAAAATGGGTGCTTAACACCTTCCCCTTTCTCTAATCGAATCACTTACCTAGATCTTACGTGGATCGATATCTTATATGTATGAGAGTTATTAAACACCAAAACGACACTTTTTCTAAAAATATACCCCGGGTGACTATTCACACCAAGTTATTTTTGAGGTTACCACCAATTGGTGGAGAGAAAAAGGAACTAATTGAACCACTTACCTAAATTTTATGTGGATCCGTATCTTATCCGTATGAGAGTTATTAAACACCAAAACAACACTTTTTCTAAAAATATATCCCGGGTGACTATTCACACCCTTTTACAAAAAGAAATGGTGGCGACTTCAAACCTTCGTAGTAGTGATCTTTCAAAATAAAAAATCACGCATCTACAACCTCAAAACTCTATGAATAGCTATCACAACTTTCATCCTTGAAATAATAGAATTGGTAGAGTATTTTCCTAATTGTGTTGAAGAGTACTTCTCTTTGTATGTATTCTCCCATGAAACAGTGGGGCATCATCAATGGAAGGATAACATGGGTGTATTAAGTCCTATTGGGGTAACTTTTAGACAATGATAATATATATCCTTTCTCACATTTCTCTCTTAGTTACTAACATATCTTGATGTTGTAGTTTATTTATTTTTTGATAAAATAGTGGCAGCTCCTTGTTAATCTTGTTTATGTTTTATTTATGTATATGAAAGTTGTAGTACCATTGTAAATGATCACGGTTTAGTGAATAGAATTGATTAAATCACTAAATTTTAATTTTTTAATTTTTATAATAATCGCCATATATATGATATTACACACAATACACAACGTGTAAAAGGCCTATATTTGACGGCCCAAGGCCGTCGAATTTCGTAACATTTGACAAACCAAGGTGTAAAAATTTTCATTGTCAATTTATTATTATTTTTTATTTATTTTTTTTTACAGGTTGAAACTGTTAAATTAATGAAGGATGAGAAAAATTTGATGACTCTAAGCCGTCAAATTGGGGATCATGAAAATTTTCAATGGCCATAGGCCGTCAAAATTAACTTCCTAAAATTTTTGGACTTTGATCCATCAACTTTTCTTGTCAAAATTTTCAGTTTTCACATAGTGATATATCCTTTGGAGCTTGGCATTCCTTCTTACATGGCTATCCCTTTCGGAATTTTTTTTTTAATTTAATTTTATTTTTATATTAATGATATTTATATTATTTTTATATTAATGATCTGTATACTCAATCCAAACACATGGATCATAACGTTTGTCTTTTAGGATGAAGGACAGAATTTATGAAGTACAAAGTGACAGGAGAAAAACCAATAAGCTAACTCTAGCTAGGGACACCTAAATGGGAAGTGGGTTGTTGCCTGTGGATGAAATATACGCCACTAGCCACCTGCATTAGCTCAGTAGGGTTTGTAGGGCCACTCATGTCTAAATTGTTTCACAGTTTGAGATGCAAAATCCAATGCTGTTGTAAGTAGACCCAAAAGTAAGATGAAATTGTCTCCATAGCTAAATCAGTGCTAATTAATTAAGAACTTAGGAATACATCAAATAGATTTGGCCATAAAATTCTTGAAGCAAGAGAATAGTTCTTGAAAGTAAATAAGTTGAAGTAGAACGAAAGAAATTATCAATAAACAATACCTCACACAATAAGAATAATCACATCTAAAGCCAATAAACACAGGACCCCAAAAATCAGAATGAACGAGTATACATGAAAAAGAACTAACATCCATTTTTGTATAATTTTTGGGAATAATAATCAAATGTGAGACTGTGACCTATTACATATAGAATGAAGAAGAAGAGTATAAGGATGACAGAAACATTGTTTGTGCCACAAGTTGTCAATCTTTAGCTGCTAATAATTCTCCTTTAGAAGGTTAGAGAGCAAAATGCTGATGAGAACGCCGCTCAAAATCAATGTGGAAGAGTTATCCGTCCTTTGATCTCTGCCAATCAGATTCCCCAATATTCCTGGATAAAACAACCAAGAGGATGAAACAACACAATATGATCCTTAAAAATGAATACTTTTGAGGATCAACGATCGAGAATGAAGAAAGAGGGTAAGGTAACTAATCCAATATAAGTAACCTTAAGAGGAGTATCATCAAAATTATTAAGGAAAAAAAAATGTGGGTTACCTTCATATTCTTTGATCGAATCAAGAGTTCTTTTGAACCCGTAGCTTGAGGCAACAAATCCAAACAAGGGTCACACTAGATTTGAATAGCAGATATCACATTAGAGGGAAGATCTAAGTAAGGATATGATGGAAGAGCGAACATAATTCAAATCCGCTCGAAGGACCATAATCAAAAAGCCATGTTCAAGGACGACAGCCGTTTCACCCAAATGCTTCTCATTGCATGATTCAAAAGTGGAGTTCCTGCAAGAAACCAACGCAATGCCATATGCTTTGTGTATTTTTTCTGTGGCTAGTTTGTTTTAAATTTTGGTTAACAAAAATATGTGGTAATTTTATATGGGGAAAGTAGAACAACAAGAACTGTTAGACATAAAAGTACTTAATCTTTTTGAAGGAGATGGACTTGGTGTTGGTCTTCAAATTAAGGCATCAAACATCCTCGAAGGAACAAGGAATATTTGCTGAGTTGAGGATTCCATTGAAATGGGTGAGGAGAAAGCAAAAACTGACTCATAAAATGAAAATCCAAGCCCAAGTGGTGATCATGATTCAACATTTTATTTGGAGCAATTTCAAATAACAAGGTCGAAATCCAGGCTCTATAATAAGGTCTTAAACTAGTTTTGATTTGGATCAGTAATGCATCCCATGTCAGATGGAGCATAGGATAGGCGGCTTCCTTTGATAAGCTTGAATCCATAAATTGATCTGTTAGTATGTAACACCTTCAAGAAAGGTGTATGAGGAACAAGATGGGTTTTTCAAATTTTCAACATAAAAAAATTAACCTTATAAAGTAGGCCGGGTAAGACCCTGAAACTTTTGTACATTATTGTATTTTGATTATATATAATTAAAAAATATTAGTGAATAAATTATAAAAGTTTAAACTAGATATTCTCGATTGAAATTTGGATAAAAATATTTGTGAAAGTGAAACAATTTGTTGAATTTTTCTAACATATTAGGTTCTTATTGAAAAATCTTTATTATTATAATGAGAGAAGGAAGAATAGAGGATTGTTGAAAATGAATTTTTGAATTCCAAAAATACCTTTATATTACATTTAAAATTACTAATTCTATGGATATTTTTTGTTAAATTTAATAAAATAATAAACACATTACTCATACAATAACGTTAATTAATTTTTTTTTTTTAATTACAACAATATCATTTTATTGTTTTAATGAGATAAGGGTCTACATAAATCTTAATTAATCTTGTAAATTATAAAAATATCTTTACAATATATTAAATGGTACAATATAATATAAAACAAAATTATTTCTTTGAAATTTTAAAACAAATCATTAAAATTAACCATAATAATTAAATCTTGTATCAATTCTAATTATAGTAATTCATGTGTGTTTGCACATGCCTCCTACTAGTAACAATAAAAAATCTTTCCAATTGAGAAAATTTTCTACGCGTGAGGTTTTCTTACCTTCTCATCAAAATGATTAATCTGGTGTCTAAAAAGGGATTCGAGCATGATTTCAAATATCATATGATACTCAGATGATTCGTGTAAGTATCACGATATTATTTGTGAATGCATGAGACTTTGAAGAAGTCGAGAAATGGTTTTCTTCTTCCTCTTGTTATTTTTTGTCTTTCTGATTCAAAGAATTGAGAAAAAGTTCTCTTCTCAACCAATATAATCAAGATGTCTCACTGAGTCATCTCAATATCGTTTATGAGCAAGATGAGATGAAAATCCAATATTGAAAACCATGGATTGAAAATAGGGTTTGGTGGCTCAGTCTTTGGGGGCAATGACCCATGAATGTCTAGACCACCCCCTCTTGATTGACCAAGCCACAAAAATCATTGTACATATAAGAAAGTACATGCAGGTACCTTAATTTATCCATGTAGATCCATGGCCGAAGTCCTCATTTGGTCACATGGATTGTCACATTGGCCCAAGTGGCACCTCAGCTCTCTAGGGTCTATGGTTTGGATTACATTTAAAAATAATTCAAAAACAAAAATTGCCTAGTCAAAGGCTTCAACAATGAAGGCCGCTGAGCTCCTAAATTTAAAATACGTGACCGTCCATTAAAAATGTTATTTCTTCTAAACAATTTTTTAGGGATTTTAAAATTTTGTGCTCTATATCCATGTGGCACCTGATCACGTTTTTAGGTGGTCCTTTGATCCATTTGCATGCAGACCAGGTTGTCAGCCTGACCTAATGTGTTCCTTGGTCCTGGTTTTGGACCAGCATTGCAAGTCAAGCTCACATAGGCATGGAATTGTTTTGACATAATTTTACATATATAGCTGTAAACCTAACACAACCCTTTCCTTCATTTGAGCCTGGGACCAGCCAGTTTGTATGCATGTATGTATGTATGTATATATGGATGTATATTTCATGTATGGAAAGCGTTAAGTTGATCATCTGTACCAAGACACCCAAATATATCACATCCATCAGAGTAAGATATTAGCAACAAAGAAACGAAATAATTAATTAAAAATACAGTTTATTAAGATAAAAAAAATTCATCTTAAAATCATACAAGAAGAAGAAGAAGAAGAAGAAGATACCTTTTTTTGAGGGATCTCTGAGTAACAGATCATACCAGATTGGAGACTTTATTGTTGGTGAGTGAGTGATTGAAGCTGCAGGATGATCTGATGGAGGAATCTATATATGACTAGAAAGCTTAAATAAATTGTCTCCAAACCCTAGCTTTAATCAAAATCCCATCTTTCTTCCTCAATTATCCTTCTTTATATCCATGTAACAAATCAAACTTAATTATAAAGAACCATCCTACCCATGTAACACAAATCTTGTCAAAACCCACACCTGGTTTTAGACACCCAATTCGCCTAAGAAGACAACCTCCCTAGAAGACCATATGGAAAGAAATCATGATAAGCTATCATTAGTTTTAACCAACCACATCACCGCCACCCATCCACTATCTTCTCTTAATCTATCCATGAATCCATCCATTCATTAAGGCCCCTACACTGTTTACTATCCATCTATCTATCTATCTAGCTGTCATCCATTTATTAACCCTCCTTCCACTGTTTATTATCTATCCATCAACACATCCTTATCCATCTATCTATCTATTAACCCTCCCTACACTGTTTATTATCTATCTATCTAAGTAATAATATGAGATGGGTATGTAACAGGACTTAATATTTTTCATTGTCTAACCAGATCATGCTGGCAGCTTCAACCTCTCAAACCAACATACCAAGAAGAAGAAGAAGACGAAGAAGAACGAAATATGCCTAATAGATTGAATTTGGCCTCTCATGTTAACTAACACCCTTTAAATAGATAAAGAGAATCAAGTACTAGAAGCTTCACAGTAGTATTCCCAACATCGACAAGGGGATAGGCTACAAACACGAGTCATGCATGTTTCCAGGAAACCCTCGTGACCTTCCTTCACAGTCACCACACATCTCCCATATAAATGCACCTCCTACCATCACCAATGTCATACACTGTGTTTTTATTGGTGGTTTTGCTCTCCTTCCTTACAGCTGTTGAAAATAACCCCTACCCCAACCAAAATATGGGGTTAATAGAGGCTCTCCATCTAATTAATTTTAAAATATACATATATATCTCTAAAAAAAATTTATTATTTTTTTCCTATTTTCTCAATTTATTTATTTATTTTTTTGGATCACTTTTGGATTGGGTTGGTACCCATCACCATATCCGATTTGAACTGGATGCTTTGATCCAAATTGACCTAGTCAAACTCTCTTAAGTTGACACCCATTAAAAAAATAATTGAGTTTTTCTGTATAAATTGGATTAATAGATGCTATAATCACAAAATTTCATTTTATAAATTGATCTTGAAAACTATTTTACATATGTGTGTGTGTGTGTGTGTGTGTGTGTGTGTGTGTGTGTGTGATATTTAATATTGGCCAGGTTGGGGAATCCCTTGAGGGCATCTTTTTGTCTTTAGTTTTGGGTGGTTTCTCTGTCTTGAGTGACAAATTGTTGACAAACAATGACATAGAGACAAGCCCAAAAGTAGAAGGACCACAACCTTATATGCTTGATTATAGATAGGTCACATGGTTGGCTTTGTTATTTAGCTCTAAGGGTTGTATCTTGATTTAATTAAGGTTGGTGTGACGGTGGGATTGATTAACTATGTCTAAATTAGGGTTTCATCTTTTTCATTTTGGTCCCAGTTGAGCTTGATTACTTTTAGTTATGTTCCCTTGCAATTGAGTTTGCAATGGCCCCCACCTTTATTTTTTGTTGCATTAATGGTAGCTTTGATTAATTTGGTCTGCTTCATTATTTTGATTGACTTATAAAGCCCTTTCACCTAACAATTATTCAATAAATAGGGCCTTTTTTTTTTTTTTTTTCCTTATCTACTTACTTTTGAGAATCCCAAATCTTATAGCTTCTTTCGATTTTGACTAGAGTTGATTCTATCACAATCAGTTAATTTAAAAAACGATTATTGAAGAAACGCTTCTTGGCTTGACCTTTACAAAGGAAAAAATTATAATCCATACAATCCCAATATGATATTAATGCTATTATATTAAAAACAAAATTATGACTATAATAAGTCACTTTAATATTTAGATTTTAATCCATGCCAAGGGTTAAGAGGGAATTGAGTTCGACATGTTATATATTCCCGAGGATTACATTGGTATTCTAATTTGATTTAGACACTTTCATGTCTATGGTCAAAATAGTTACCATTCCCTCTCTCTCGCTAACGCACTCGTAAGCTGTAACTGTTATACACACTCAACATACACAAAACTTGTGAAAACACCTTTTGAGCTGAAAGTATGAATTTTGCACAAGTTAGCGCTACCTCGTGATCTTAATCCGATCGACTCAATCAAAGTACCTCAACATAGTGAGTCAAAACTAGTTAGTTGGAGTCATAATCAAGTCAACATAGTTGTAGCGACGAAGGAAACATATATAACTACCCCCCAAAGGTACTCAAGAAAATATTGCTTACAGGTGTACCTTAATTCATTAATAAATTTACACAAGATATAATCTAAGTTCACAGTTTCCTATCTTTCAAAATCTTTTAGATATCCTATGAAATATGAAACTCCAAATCAAAAGTCTGTGACTGTCGACATCACGATGTGCATTCAAAATCCAACTTTACCAACTAATTACTGACCAAATCTCGCTTGCGTAGCCACACATACAAAAAAAAAAAAAAAACTAACTCACATGCTAGGCCTTAGAATATGTACGACACTCGTTTCATTGACACATAGTATAATGGTCTAGTAAACGCCCCACTAATCTCTTGAGCATTGCAATTTACTTTTAATGTTTCAATTTGTACATTTATACTAAAGATTAAGGTTGAAGTGAGAAAGGTTTTTTACCCTGTGCAATATTACTTTTTACACCATGAGAATAAATAGGAAAATGTTGAAATAACATTAAAATTGACATCGTTTCACACATTGTTGACTTGGATGTGTGTATAGAATCATAAATGTTTTTTTTATCGAGATACAAGTGAGAAGTATCTCTATGATTATGTGCAAACCAATGTGTGAAATGATGTCAATTTCAGTGTTACTCGAACATGACTTGAATAGATAAGGTGCATCATAGTATCATATTTGGGGAAATTTTATAACATGCTACATATCTTCTACGATTGCGTCTATCAGACACTCACAGGTTAGTTAATTGTGTTCTAATTTGATGTAAACATTTTTATTATCTTTCTTCTTTATCACGTTCATGAGTCATGACTCGGGTTAATTGACCCAACTTAGATCTGGTTTTATGGAAATGGATTTGGGTACTGTCCAATGGGCTTGGCATTGGTTCATTAATATGTTGGGTTGGCCAGTCAACCAGCATCCGGCCCGCACGAAGGATTGGCCTGATTTCTACATATTTTTTATGGAAAAAAAACAAAAAACAAAAAACAAAGATAGCTGCTATTGGCATCCTAAATTTTACTTATGACACCCCAATTAAAAATAAAGAAAATAAATAAAAGGTGGAGAATAAGTGAAAGTTGGTGTACCAAATAGAAGTTCTCTCTCTCTCTCTCTCTCTTCCCTTTTTTCTTTCTTTTTTTTTTTAGATTTTATATGAGCCTACTTATAATCATAAACAACTACTAAAATTGTTCGAATGAGTGTTGTAATGTTTTGTAAGGTGGAGATAATATTTTGAGCCAAAACTTTTTAGAGCAATTCCAATGTATTATGCCTTGAGCTCTGTATCCTCTCCTAACTGCTATTTTACAGAGTTAAAGCCTTTCGAAAGTACTCTAATGCACCCTGATTGTGATTCTGTACTTTAAAATATTTTAGAGAGATAAAGTGAGAGAGATAAAAGAAGAGAGTGAGTCTCTCTCTCTCTCTCTCCCCCCCCCCCCCCTTTTGGAGTGAAGACCCCTTGAATTGACAAAATGACCCTCCACAATAAAATGCTTATCAGATATGCCTAGCAAATATGTCTATTTGCGTTGGAGTTGCTATTAATGTTTGAATTATGTGTTTTAATATTTTTGGAGTGCTAATAGTAGCTCTCAAAAATAATATCAAAACAAATCTTACTCTTCAGATTTAATAGAAAATTAAACTCAATGCAATGCAATTATATGGATGTAGTCCCAAACACAACAATACAATAAAAAGGATCTAAATTTCCTTCTAATCGAAAACTAGAATTTTGGTAGGAATCAATTTTCTAGTACTATAAGAACCACAACTTATATTAGTAATTAGAATATGTAAATATATTGGATGAAAAAGGAAAAAAATTTCAATTTATATTAAAATAATAATAATGATATTTATTTGAAAAATGTCCCGACATTGGACAGCCCATGTGGTAAAATTCAAATGGAAATTGGTGATTCATCTCTACAACCACCTCTACCTAATAAGGAGAAACTTGGTTTCTTCTGGTTGGTACTCAAGACAAGAAGTTAAGTCTTATTCAACTTAGACAAGCTAGTTAACAACTCAACTAATTGTAATTCTCTTCCAAGTTTCTCCAACCACACACACACACACACACACACACACGCACGCACGCACGAACGCACGCATACATACCACAACATGAAAATAGCCCATGTTCAACTGTGATCAAAGCGTCAAATTTTTTATTGTTGTTTTTTTTTTTTTTTTTCCAACAAGTCGAAACTATCAAATTAATGGAGGATGGGAGAAATTTAATGACTCTAAGCCGTTAAATATGGAAACATCAAAATTTCAACAGCCCTGGACCATTGAAATTTGGTTACTAAAATTAGTTGGCCTTGGCCCATCAAAATTTCCAGTTTTCATGTATTACACACAGCTTTCTTATTGGCAATTTGAACAACAAATGCCCAACTTCGCCAAACTGGACCTAATTGTTAACCATATAAGACCATTGTATACTAACATCTTCACCTTGGACTTGTGGATTTCAATCTCCATAACTTTTGGTATTTGGCCATCCTTGATCAGCCTGTGCCTTTACAAACTCAGCCAATAACTTTATCTCCTCATCTTGCAGTCGAGCCCCAAATGTACACTGTCCCCTTGGGGTGCAATTTTCACCAAAGCCCTGAAAAGAGAGGCAATAGGTGTTTTACGAAAATGGGTATGAACTTTGTGAAAATTACAGAATTGGGTATGGTAAAATTACAACAACAAAAAAAGTAGTGGATTTTGAACGAAAATAGGGAGTTTCAGAGGAACTAACAGGCATTCTTCCATTTCCATAATACGTGATCCGGTAGATATCTTCTTCGGTTTCAACACCGTTCCTGTGAAGAAGAAGAAGGGGTCCAAGTTTTAAAAAGTTTTCCAATCAGGAAATATTGAAGAATGAAATTTGATTCCTTTACCTTTGTAGATCTTTTAGAAAGAGTGTTGCACCCTAACAAGGAGTACTTAGATTAGTGAAGAACCAAGTGAATCAAATAAATTAAGAAACTTCTATTGCCACACCAACTTTTACTAATGCCATGCCAATTCCTATGTAAATCACCAAAGAATTGCACACAGTTGGTGTGGCAATAGTAACTTCTCTCTCTATATATAAGATTTGAAGGGTTGAGAGAAACACACAGGCTGAATTATGTTTCCACCTCCAACATGGCAACCAATGCAGACTTTGCTAAACAATGTTTCCCCTTTTTGAACTTCTATAAGCTGCCCAAGTGATGCTAAAGCGAGAAAAAAGTAGAGAAAAGAGCCATATAAGGGACAAAGAAGAATTGTAAGGTTTTAAAGTTGTATAAATATAACTAATATAAGCCAGTGACTTCGCCCTCAAGAAGTGAATTGGTCATCATTCCATGTTATAAGAGCCTTGCTAAAGTGACTTGAAATAACACTCGTATTATCTCGAGAAAAAGCATCTATGGTTTTCTGCACACTCAAGTGCACTCTTTGTGCTACTTCATGTGTCATTCAATCACTTTAGCATTTTACTCAGCGTTGTTGAGTAACTTGGTCGTCAAGAGTTTTTTCAGGAATACTCTTTTAGTGCTTGAAGAACTCAAAAACAAAAAGAGATGAAGAATCAAGGTCTAATGGTAAATCTCGAAGAGGATTATGGATCTTTGCATCCACAAATACTATCATGGGGCATGTGTCAGTTTGAAAACACAGGTATTTCAAATAATCATCAAAATGTGGAGTGGAGTGATGTGTCTAAATCACCCTAAAATTTATAAAGCTACCCACCATCACCAAAAAAGGTGACTTCAGTCAAATGAGCGAACAACATGGAATAACCTTTTGATAAATATTATAATATTGTGACTTGAATACCAATAATTTCAACAAAATACTCACTCAGTTTGATAAAACATCCTAGTTCTAGTATTGGAACTAAACCACCCTACATAATGGATTTTGGCTATGGATGCCAGGGAGCAGGACAACGACTTGACACTCTAGGCGATTGGACCCATGTTCTAGTGCCATACCATTAAAAATGAATGTACCAATTCTTGAACCCCGAGGGGGTGGAACAATGGCAATTTTGGATCCAATAAGCAGTGACAGTCCATAGTTGTGAGTTCAATACCCAGTATAAGCAGCATTTCCTAGGGGCCAACCGCGAGGGCACACCTTCACTTTCCTGGTGCATGTGATGTGCAGGCATTGCATGGGCCTGGGGGAGGGACCATATGCCTTGGCTCCGGCTCTGGCTCTAGTTGGATGTAAGTTCAGACACCCCCATCATAAATAAAAAATGTACAAATTCTTATTAGTTGCCTTGCCAAAAAATAATTCAAGAGTGTGACCAAATCAGATTTATGTTGTTAACTCAAATATATAAGGATAAAGCATATTTGGTCTATTAGTCAAGTATATATCATGCCTAACCCATTGAGATATCATAACCTCTCTTATCCATCAAATTCTTTAGGGAAGAGCTACAACAACATGGTGACACTAGCACCTACCTACACCTACATGTTGAGTACAAAACTCCCTTATTGCCAAGGGAAGGGGTTGTCAATGGGTGGGTTCAAGCCAGGCTTGATTGAGCCTTAACCCTGCCATAAAGAGGCGGGTTGTACCTTAGACTAGTCCTATACCATTATCTGGCATAAGTTGACAAAGCCCTAGCCCTATCCTAATGGGTTTAGATCAAATAACAACTAATAGTTTTGTATGAGATAAAATAATAATTGTACAATTTAATTAAATTCTAATAAAAAATTAGGCATTTACCTACATATATTACAAATATATCTATAAGATATAAAAGCGGGATCAGCTAGGCAATATGAAACCCTAACCCAATCCGAATTTTATGAGTTGAAATTTTGAAAACCCGCCTTACCTTTGTAGGGTCAATATCAAGACTCTAACCCTAGTTTTTTAGGCAAGTAGGGTCGAGTTAGTGGGCTCAATTAACACTCCTATCAAGGGAAGCTCACCTTGTTCTCTTCCATGAAAATATTGGTAATTTTTAAATATAAGAAAGAAAAATATAATTTTAGGGGAAGTGTAGTATTTTAAAGGGTGATTTACACATATCCCTCCCTATTTGGGCGAATATATGAGATATCCCTATGTTCAAACCCATGCCATTGCTCTTGCCCTCGGTCTTCTCTATAGAATAATGAAAAATGACCTAAAAGGGGCAGAGTCATGTAGGGACGAGTGGGGGCTATAACCCCACTGAACTTTTGAAAAAAATAAAATATCGAATATTTTGCACCTCATGTTTTGGTTGATATTAGAGATAACCCCTGTGTTTTTTCAAATTGAGGGCAAAGCCATTTACGCACTAAGATAACAAAAAAAAAAAAAAAGTAATAATCAACCCCCTCCACCGTTTTCGATATTAGAGATGCCCCTAAATTTTTCAAATTGACTTGACCACTTGAAAATTTTGGAGAAACCCTCCTTTCTTCGTGTGACATGTGGCATTTTTATATTTTTAAAATGATGATATGACCTTCCACGTCTCTACGAATATTTGAGATACTTCCTTGTTTTCTTCAAACTAGTGACATGCCTAATGAAAAATGACCCCTATACCCTCATCACCATCATCATACTCGTTAGTATCACCACCACCATCATCATTATTATCACTCTCATCGTTGTCATCATCATCATCTAATAATAGCCAAAAAGTTGAAGATGATTGATTTTGGGAAGAAAAAATTCAAAGGTTTCAATATATTTTTTCTTTAGTTGATAAGTGAAGACCAAGGTCAAGGGACATGTCAACAAATTGAAAATAGAGGGATATCTGAAAAAGTCCCCAAAACATGAAGCAAACATGTGTCATACATATGAAGGGTAGGGTTCCTCCAAAACTTTAAAAAGATCTTGGACACACGAAAGTTTTTTCCTTGCAGGGTGAAGCCATGCGGAGGGCATTGACTTTTAAAAAAAAGTTGGTGATTTAGCCCCTCATGTTTTGATCAATATTAGAGATACCCCTGAACTAACGAAAAATGTCTTAAGGGCTCTCACCTTCAACTTGTATCTCAAGAATGGCTGTTTTTATCTCCAACTTGTTTTTATCCCAAAACTAATCATCTCCAATAGCAATGTAAGTATTTTCATCCATGTTATAAGTTTCAAAATTTTATCTTCTTCAACATTCAAACCTCACGAAAATTGGATTTTGGGGTAGCCAATTAAGGTTTCTATAAGACATTGAAGAGTACGGGTTTAACTTAATCTCATCTTGAACCTCTAACCCAAAAACCATTCATTATATCCCCAAAACCAATAATCTTCAACTTCAGAGAAATATTTTTACCTTTGTTTTTAGCCTTGAATGTCTTTCTCCTTCAATCTTCAAACATCAAGAAAAAGATTGGATCTTTAGAGAAGTATATGATTTTTTAAGTAGAAAAGGGGATTTATACAAGATATTGAAGTTGATGGGCTTAAGATGAGATGAATAGTTAAAAAAAATTTACCCTTAACAACTTGAAGATGAAGAATTTTAAGGTAAAGTGTTCAAACTGAAGATTCTATCCCTTTCAATCTTCATACATCAAGAACAAGATATAATTTTTGGAGAAGTAGAAGGATGCATGAATTTTGGTTTAGAGATATCAAGGCTTCTTTCTAGCACATTGAAGACGTAATGTATCTTACAAGTTAACAACTCTATTATGGAGACTATTAGCCAACCATGGCTTGCACTAATGAGTCCAACATTGGCATAGAAGGAAATCAAGATTTAACGATTAACAATTGTTAGCACTTAGCCCCCACTAACCAAAAATACTGGCTCTGGCCCTGGTACAAAATGCCCTAGTTTTCAACTTATAGCCAAGCCCATGATTTCTCTCCCAAAATTCCACCATCTTCAAATTCTCTACCCTCTATGAGAAATTATTTTTGGCCAAAGATAGAAAAGAAGGGCATGTCATTAGTTTGAAAATACAAGGGCTATCTCAAATATTCACAAAAAGGAGAGGTATGTTTAAATAACCCTCTTTTGAAAGGACAAAAGGAGCATTATAATAGAGAAATAGAAAAAGAGAAATGAGTGGTTACTAATACTACCTGGAGTGTTGCAGAGAGGAGATAAGGCCACAAGTGCAGCCATTAGAGGAGAAACCAAGCTCCTTGGGAATGTTACTTTTTTGTGCTGTAGGTGATCTGACTTTTTTTCTTCCTTCATGAATACCTGTTGAAGAATACTCTATAAGGAGAGAGAGAGAGAGAGAGAGAGAGAGAGATTCAAAGCTCGTTTACCTTTGTTGGGAGGGCAAAGGAATTCTTGGAAGTAGACACAACAGACAAGAGCTGCATTTCTTTCTTTTCTCTTCTCTTTGTATGCTATTAGAACTCAAGAACTAAGATGTTCAGAGTTTGCAAAGGTCAGAAGGCCTGCTTGTTGTTTGATTTACGAGCCTTGTTGAGAAAATGTTTTCAAGAAAAATATAATTCCAGTGCTTGATTGAACCTAGGAAATTTTGGAAAAGAGGGTTGGTTTTTAAGGTTTGGGGGTGTGGGTAATGGTGGGATAATACATGAGGAGATAAGGAAAATAATTTTCCAGCAAGTTGGGTAGGAAAACTTTTTTCTATGAGGAGAGGAAAATCACTCCATAAAAGAAACTGATTTATTTTTTTCATAAAATGAACAGTATTTTACTTCTTTTGGAAAAATCTATTTTTGAATGAATTTTTTTTTTTTTTTTGCACAAACAAAGAGATGGAAATGTCCTGGGAGTAGTCCTTGGACAATGGCATATTGCCACGTGTATTGAAAAAAGTAATTAAAATCCAAAGGAAAATGCTTGAATGACACAAACGGAGCCACAAAGGTGCAAAAATGATGTGGCAGTGCGCACATAACTGTAGATTCTTTTTACTCGTATCTCACAGAAAAGAATCTACGGTATTTTTGTCACTCTCGTGTCTCCCGTTGTATCACCCCAACACAACACAACTCAAATCCAAACTCCTACCTCTTTGGAAAGAGTAATGCTAGGGTGACACAGGCCTTCTAGTGTGATTCTTACAATTTTGACGTGGCTTAATATCCACGTCACCCACTTAATGAATCAGTAGCCACGTCATCTTTTATTAAAAAATAAATTAAAACTTAGTAAAGAAGTTAAAAGAAGTCTTCTAATCTTCTTCTTATTTTTTATTTTTTATTTTATTTTATTTTATTTTATTTTATTTTATTTTTTTGTGCAGAACCTCAAGAGCTTGGATGAAGTCATCTCTTATCTATTAAAATCCTTGTTTCGATTCTCAACTTTTCAAATCAGTCCACCAATTTGTTATAGATTTCTCCAAAACAAGATTTTTCTTATTCATATCGCCTTGCAAGTAAACAAGATAAGATGTGTGGTGGACGTATAATCTCAAATTTCATATTGACGAATTAGTCGCGATGACACACTTCGGATTACCCATAGCTAGGCTCGAACAAAAGTGTCGTAAATAACTATTTGAGGCCACTGTATACTGAGATCGTTGATGTCAATGAAGATTTTGAGATCAATTTTCAGGGATTCAAGGACCAATCTGATGAAGAGGTAGTAAAGGTGAAGCCCTTATCCATCTCTTCCAAATCTGGTTTATCATGAGGTATTGGCAATCATGATTTTTTCCCCTTATTTTTGGTTTCATTTATGGTTTGAATTGGTTCTTGTTAATTGGATTTTTGCAATTTCTGCGATATGGGTTTTGTCTTTGGGGTTGTTTTCTGAAATGTTTCTTCTTTTTTCCCTTGAAAAATGATTTTTTTTTCCCTTTTGAATTGGGTTTTTGTTTGATCTTCTCTATTTTTTTTTATCGATCTTATCTTAGATATCAGAAGTTTTATCTTCTTATTTTAGGTAAAGGTTGAATTTTTCCCCATTTTTTTTTTTTTTTTTGTTTCGCTTGAATCCCTACGATTCTATCCTTTATGCTGTCAAAGTGCACAATTGGTTTTATTTTTTAATTCTTTTTGGGGTGATCAATGTCTTATTGTCTTATGAAGTTAGGAATAGCTTAAAGGGTTTGCTTTAATTTTTGTATCTTTTATTTATGCTCATCGTTGTATATTATTTTGCTTGCATAGTGAAGAAAAATAATAGGAGAAAAAAATAAACAGGTGTTAGAAATCCCTTTTGACTTAAATCAACCAGAAGGAGAAGGTTAAATGTTGGGTTTGATCTCTTAAGAGTTAAGAGAAGAAAAAAAAGGATATTTAGAATTAGAAATTTGTGAAGGATGTCTGACATTTATTTCCATGTTCACAATTTGATATAATAAGAAAGAAATAAAAATGAAATTATGTTGGCATTAAAAAAAATATGGTAGAATAAGATCCATAATCCTAGTTTCTTGAATAATTATGGTTAGGGGATTAGATAGCTCAATTCCTTGGATTCTTTTGTTTCTTTATTTGAAGAAATACTGAGTGGAAACAGAATTCAAAAATTCATATGTAATGGTAGTAGGATTGTTGAATTAATTGATCTCAGAAATGAATTATATTTAGTTGTTGAGATAATTATGGTGGTGTTTTTTTTATATAAAAAAAATAAAATTGGTAGAATAATATTCATAGTTGTAATTGCTTGAATAATTATTAGAGTCGTGTTGGAGTGACACAAACGGAGACACAAAGCTGACAAAATGATGTGGTGTTGCGTACATAACCGTAAATACTTTTCCACTAGATACGAGTAAAAAGCATTTACAGTTATGTGCGCACCACATCATTTTTGTCACCTATGTGTCTCCATTTGTGTCATTCCAGTATTTTCCTAATTATCATAGTGGGATTAGATTTTTCAATACCTTGGATTATTTTGTTTCTCTATTTGGAGATGTTTTGAATGAAAATAGAGTTCAACAAAACATTTGTAATAGTAGTTAAGGATTGTTGAATGAGAATCTAATAATTGATTTAAGAAATGGGTTATATTTGCTTGTTGAGATAATTATGTTGGTGTTTTAAAAAAAAATTATTGGTAGAAGAAGATCCATAGTTCTAATTTCTTGATTAGATTGTTCAATTCCTTATTTTTTTGTTTCTCTATTTGGGTAGTTCTATATTATTTTTATTGTTATATGTAAAGGCCATGAGTTATTCTATTTTTGCCAAAAGAGGTTTCAAAACTAATGAATTTGTTAATTAATTGATGCAGATGATGATCCAAGAGATGTAAAGGCTTGACTAAAGGTGTGGGCACAAGCAGTAGCTCTAGTCTATGCCTCTCATCCTGTCGACTGAAGGTGTTGAACACTTATATCCATTTTTAATTGAAAATTGCTCTCTTGAAAATAAATTTGGGCAGTTTTTTGCGCCCATAAACACCAATGATATTTAGATTATGTCTTGATGGACTTAAATAGAAAAATATATTAATGTTGTATGGACATTAGTTTTGAGTACAAAATCATTGAAAAATTCTCAAATCTAATTACTAGAAGTCATCAATCAGGCTGATTTGTCATATATATTTATAGGTCAACTAAAACATTAGTGAGCCCAAAATGTTCTACAAGACATTGCATGTATAGGATGACATCAAAGCAACAACATCACACTTATAGTGTCATGGTGGCGTCCGTGCAATTCTAATGGTTGTTCCCTGATGAACGCGCGAGGCATAATTGATTGAATCCTGGAAAGTTGATTCAATGTGTTCTCAACAAAATTAAATATGCGAATGTGTTGTGATAATCTGACTACCCCACGTGGCAAACTCAATTGACTACCCTAACTTGACAAGTTAGGGAACCACGTAGGATAGTCAAATTATCATGACTGTATGCGAATTCTTGTAAACATTATGTTTTATTTTTTAATTGTTTTGGAACCAAGGTATCTAGACTTCTTATAAGAGGTCGATTCAGTTTGGATTTTAGTGAACTCTAAAATATGATGTATCTTGCATTATAAGAGTTATGATTCTAAGCTCTGAAACGTGTTATATTTGGTTGTTGAGATAATTATGTTAGTATTGTAAAAAAAAATATTGGTAGAAGAAGATCCATAGTTCTAATTTCTTGATTAGATTGCTCAATTCCTTATTCTTTTGTTTTTCTATTTGGGTAGTTCTGTCTTGTTTTTATTGTTGTTGTATGTAAAAGACATAAGTTATCCTATTTTGGCCAAAAGAGGTTTCAAAACTAATGAATTTGTTAATTAATTGATATAGATGATAATCTAAGAGATGTGAAGGCTCGACTGAAGGTGTGGGCACAAGCAGTAGCTCTAGTCTATGCCTCTCATCTTGTTAGCTAACCCGTCTTCACAAACAATGGCCTTCTTTAATGTTAACTAATCCTCCTCCTTTGTAAATATATCACCAGCATTACCTTAATTGTCGATTGTCCAAATGGCTTAAATGGAGATGGGTTACTTCCCATATCTTCACCTCCTTCGTCTTCTTGTAGGTTTTGATAGTTTCAAGTGGGTCAGTTCAATTCTTATAAAAGAGGATTTGATTTTATTATATACATATGAATTGGTCTTCAATTTATACTTGGAGAGTGAATTCATCTTTCTTTCAATTTCTTTGATTTCAAGTCCTTTTTTTTTTGTTCCAATTGTTAAATTTATAGTTCTAGTATTTGAAACAAAAGTTAATATGTATTACCCACTACAATGTCTTTATTCACATTTGTATATTCAAGCATTATCTTATGTTTGACTCAAAGGAATGCATGGATAAGAAGCAATAGATATTGCTTATCAAAAAATATAATTGAGAGAGGAAAAAAATAGAATCTTAAGGAACATAAGTTTCACATTGTAATGTCAATCTTCCATTGCAACAGTCATGTCTTAATCATAAAAGTTACATTTTAACTAGTTTAAAGAGAAATTAAGATAACTTTTTAATTCAGTTTCCTCTAATACAGATGAAAAGTAATTATCTTTCCAGACATCAAGACCATTACCTAATCACTCTAAAACATATAAAAAAAATATCTACTATATCAAACCCAATATCCACAAATAATCCAAATTTGTATAATCGGATATTCCAATTGAAAACACATGTCCATTTTCTCTAATGACATAACGCAATGCTCTCAAGGTTTCCAATAACCATGTGTCATTAGAAGCCTAGGGAATATATTCCCATCTTGGGTCGGTACTTTGACACCATGTGGCCCTCGCCCTGTACAAACATAAGCTATATAATTAACTCTTCATATAAAGCTAAAGTTTAAAAGAACATATCCAAGTGAACCAATTTATTCCAAATAATTAAAAACAACACAAAAGTTTTGGAACAAATGTCATATACTGTCTACTTATGAGTGAGATAATCACTTATAATACAAAAAATAGATCCAAACTTCAAAACAAATTGAGACTTGCTAACTAGAAGTCGCCAAAATTTTGTAAATTAGCAAAATGTGCAACTTCCCCGATAATTTATTCGTTTCATGACTAGTAATTCCTTAAATTAAAATAAAATTGTTAGTCAAAAGATACTAACATAATTCAACTAAATATTTTCTTAAAATGCCCAACACTAATAGATATTATTGAATCTTCACAACAAATCTTGGAACATGAAATGGTGGCTCATTGGTTCAAAAGAAGGTGAATGATTACTAATAGATTATTGCACCCCGACATGGCTACCAATTGTTCATACAAATTTTTAAACATTAATATAAATTAGACCCAACAATGAATATTTAGTACATGTACATACTTACTATCATTTAATTTATTATTATATTTACCTTTTTTGTATTTCAATTAATGGGTAAACTTGATGCTCAATCTGGATGCTTGATGGCGTAAAAGATATAGAATGTTGGTTGATGTTCTTCACTTCTTCCACGGATAGCTATCCAGACAATATTTATATAAAATCATTGTTAGTAAATAATTTATATTAAAATAAAACTCGCATCTAAGAAAGACAACAAATACTAACCTGTTGGTTGTTGTTAGTCTCATGGACAGAATTCAACGACATGTTATTTGGATTGTTTTGTGTCTATAATAGAATTTTAAAATCATAAAAGTTAAAACATTAACAAAAGAAAAAACTTAGTTATTTTAATATAAAAAATGCTAACATTTTTCTTTTTTGCATTCACCACTTTTTCAACCGTTGACTTCAACTTTAGGTCACGAGGCTGACCTTTTACGTCTTGAATGAGATCAATAATCTTGATAGTATTTGTTTCTTTAACACTTTCAATTGGATTTTTGTTGGGATTTTTCTCATTGAAAGGAAGCAATTCATCTTTCACTTTTTTAATAGCATTCAATGATAAGTTGTATTTCATATCAGACATCGATCCAATCTCTGTAATTTTATGGAATTACTTATAAATATCATCATAACGATCTATCGGGTCACATATAAAAACGCTTGAGGTCATGCAAACACTTGAAGTCCTTTTTCCATTGTTCTACAATGGATTCAGACGAAAGCTTTGTGACATCATTATTATCAAAAACACATATTGCATGATTGCATAAAATTTCTTGAAACTCAAATGAACGACATATGCATTGCACCTCTACTTTTTCTGTTTTGAAAAAAACGTCAAATTTCTTCATGATGGGCTCACTAATCCCCTCAATTGTCATCTTTTCTCTTACATAACATGTAAAAAAGAGGTCCATTTTGAGAAAAAAGTGTGTATCGATAATTTACTACATTTTTCACTTCTTCTTGAAATTTTACAAATATGTTGCTCGTGTAAAGTAAGCGCAATTACTTTTCCATAGGCATATTCGAAACTAATTCTTATTCCTTATGAAATAAGTTAAAATCAGCTAAAGCTACCTTTTCATACTTCATTTCCAATGCAATCTCATACTGACTAATAAATTGCTTTAGGAAAGTTTTTGAATTCACATAACTATCGAAAAAAAATATTCATACTCTCACTCCATTCAGTCGTGGACATTTCTGAATAAAAATGATTTTTTACAAACACCGAAACCTATTTATATCGAATTTCGTATAAAGATTGAAGTCAATTATTATCTTGCAATGCAAAGTCTTCAATCATTTCTCCCCATGCCTGTTCAAACTCTTCCACTTTTAAATAATCACGTACTGTCATTTTTAGCTTTCGAACAATTGCTTCACGTTTCTTGAAACTACCTAATTTCACCGAAACCTTCTTCATTATGTGCCATAAGCATAAATAATGTTAATTCCTAGGGAATACCTTAGACACGGCTCCTTGAATAGATTTACATTGGTTAGTGATAATTCTATTAGGTAATTGGTTTGACATGCATGATAACCAAGCTGTAAAAAGCCATAAATAGCTTTCTATTGATTCACTTGAAAGCAAGCCACACCCCAATAATGGAATTGTCCATAATGATTGACTATGAAAAAATGTGCAAATGGCATGTCATATTTATTCGTTAAATATGTCGTGTCAAATGAAATGATATCACTAAAATATTGATAAGATGTCCTAGATCTTGCATCGACCCAAAATACATGCTTTAAACGTTCATTACCATCAATTTTCATTAAATGGTAAAAGTTTGAATTATATTTTTGCATGCGCATGAAATATTGGCGTATCACTTCAGCATCACCTTCACCAAGCCTCAAACATTTCGCATTTTCAATATAATTTCTAGCTTCTTTTTCACCAAATGACAAATTTTCAATGCCCCCTACTCAAGCAGCAAATGAAATAAATGAATTTGCATACGAGTATCCGGACACTATCATTCAATTCACGTTGTTTTTTCACCCGCTCATTCAATCTTGACTTTGCTGGACTAACCATATGATTATGTTCAAGATTTATCTTTGTTAAATACCATATACCATCTATATCTCTTCTTGCATTAACTCTAGCTTTACATCAAACTCTTAATGACATTGTTATTGAATTTGCTTCCAAATCCTGATGACCATCTGCATCTCGTTTTTACATTAAATTTACCTTCCTTAACATAAGTGAAGAGACATTTTATCACTTTTCATTATTCACACCAAGTGTTTCTAATTTTGGTACCAAATCCTATTTTTTGAGCATAGATAGTATAAAAAACATAAGCATCTTTCATTGAATTGAACTTCATGTCAGTCTTCGGTGTTATATAATCTCCACATATTCCTTCCTTCAGTAGACTCTCTTCTACCTCACCCAATTCTTTTTCTTTTCCTTATCTTTCGACGATAACCATTCAATAACTATATGATATTTCATATCCTATATTTCAAAAAAAATTAATTCAAAACAGTATGTATCTATGATTGACACAAAAATCAAAAATAAAAAAAGTTTACATAATGTACTAAAGAACTCATTTTTGAGTTGCATTTTTGTTTAATTTCAGTTAGAAGAGTAATAAATATTCAGTTTTTTCTTTTCATTTTCTATTTAAAAATAAAATAGTTCAATAGAAAATAAAAAACCTTTAGAACTTTCTAAACTATTGGTGGAGATGAGACACAAAATTGCTCATCACACCACCAAACCATGAATTGAATCCCAAGGAACTTATTCAATCGAAACATGTTAGACCTTTTTCATAGACAAGTTAAACTGATGCTCAACTAAACAATAGATACATTCATGACAGGCATAATGCCATAAAATGTACAAATCAGAGATGTTTTCACCAAAATTTAAATTAAAAAAAACAAAAAGATAAACAAAAAAGACAAGTATAATGCCACAAATCAGGGGGTTTCAATGGTTGCTGGAATGGTGGGGAGAGTCCTGGGTTCAAGAACATAAAAAGGGAACAAGATCGAGGGATGTTGTTATTTACTATCTTGACATCATCTTCCCATTCAAAGAGTTAAAAAAGAGCAAAGGCATGGATGTTCCTACTTGTAGGAAGGAAGGAAAATAAACTGAGAGAGTGAAAAGAGGGTCTGCTGCATTGGTAGGCAGAGAGAAAAAGAACAAAAAAAAATGAGAGATTTTCAGCCATGGTTCCTGCTGCGTTGGTAGGCTAAGCTATAACAAAGAAAAGGAAAGAAATCATATGAAGAAATTCAATATAGAAAAAAGGAGAGTAGGGCTGTGTGTAAGTCATGTATTTTTTAAAAAGGGTTGGGTTGTGCTTGTGTGCCTATCTAACAATTGCAGCTATTGTGATAACCTAAAACCCAGGAGTACTGTGAGTCTCACACACACATGAAAAGAGGGAGTGGGTGAGACTAAAGGAGATAGTATGAGGAGGGTGAAAGGCTTGATGTGCATGTGTGCTACCCTAACCACAAAGTGTTTGTGTGATATTGTGCTGGCAAACAGAAGAATAAATACCTGATGAGCCATAAATCCTTGAGTATTTGGGTTTGTTAACTTCAATCCAAGAAACAATGAGAGAAGAAGAGAAAATGTTAGTTTTAACTTCTTTACCAAGTTTTTATTTTTTTAATAATAAAAGATGATGTGGCTGCTAATTCATTAAGTGGGTGACATGGATATTAAGCCATGTCAGAATTATGAGAATCACAATAGAAGGCCTGTGTCACCCCAGCATTACTCGTTCAGAAATTTTCTCAACATTATCTAATACGCTTGCCTTTTTCAAATACATTTATCATCATTCCATTGGTTCACAGCTTAGCATAGGATTTTCTTAATAGCAAATTCATACTCTCTTGCGCTTGGACATGTTGTAGATAGATACTAGAAAGAAGGGAAAAAAATCTCTCCTACCACAATGACAATGGCAATTTTATGATCCCACATCCAAAAAATGACCTGATGCCTTAGGTTGCAGTGGACAAAATTCTAAAAGCTTTGTAAAAATAAATTTTAATGAAATTATTTTCAAGGTTGAAATCTTCAACACCTTGGATCAAGTTCAAAATCTATTCTTTTTTAAATATTAATTTTCCATGAAATCTAGACTGTTGTGGTGTTAGAATACCAATGTGGGCCCACTGATTCTTAGTAAGATTTGAAATCTCAAAATATAAAGTTATGGGTAGAGATAATGTGGGCCCTTGCTTGCTATCTCCCGTGTATTATTCGTGAAAAATTCATGAATTTTTTGTTTTTTTTCAAAGAAATTGTAATTCTCCAAATTATTGAAATATTATGAATAATTCATGTATTTTAAATTAAAAATAATAATAAAATACATTTTTTTTTATGAATTTTACGTCTTTTACAAATTTTTATAAAACTCGGTTAAAAAACATGCTATTGTAACTTGTTGTAAGTTGTAATGTGTAACACAAGTTCGACTTTGAAGCGGCCATACTTCAAAATTTTGGAGGAATCCACATTTTTAATTACAAATGTTTCTTTCATCTTCTAAAAAATAATGATATTTCCCCCTCTACAATTATTTGAGATACCACCTTAATTTTTCAAACTAATGATTTTGGTTTTATTTTATAAATCAATGGAACAATAACTTAAATGCCCTCATTATCACCTCCATCATTATTATCATCACCAATTTCATCATCACCCTCACTATTAAAATCACAATCATATTACTGAATTTTTTATTTTCGAATTTTTAAATGAGACAGATAATACACGTATAAAGCATATGTCGCATATTTTCCATTTATCGAATTTTTTATCAGATTTTTGAAATCCAAAATCGAATAGAACCCGATTTTTTCTCATATCAAATTTTTGTCGTATTTCAAATTGTTAAAAAGGGTGTGGAGAGGAAAAGGAAAATTTTCCCATTGTCTCTCCGCCACATATCAATGTATGGGAGGAGAAGTGAGCAAAAAATTTCACATATTTGAGAGAGAGGGAGAGAGATGAGATGTTAATAGCTTCATCTAAAGCATCATAATTGAGTGAGCCCCTAAAAAAATTGCATAATCAATATACAACTTGTGATCCTCGTTATTGTGTTTTTGGTAACTTGAGGTATTCCCATCCCCTATGAATCATGACTAATACCTAAAGATGTGCATTGGCCACTCACATTCCCTACAAATTAATTTCATTCAAAGAGTGGTATTGAACTCACAACCTTGGACAAAACGTACAACACTCTTTGCTAATGTGAAATCATGCTTTGCTAATCCAAGCATATGATGTTAGCAATCTCTAAAATCATGGTCTTTTAAAAAACATCATTTTTGATAATCCTATTTGTAGACATGTGAGAAGTTTAAATGTTTAAATCTCATCTACTTAGGTTTGGGAGTCACCACGATTCAAAGAGTTTAAGGTGTGAATGGACACCATAAAAAGGATTTTAAAAATCTATTTTTCAAAGACTTGGTGACTCAAATCTAGTCTAACCGTAGAGATTGGGTTATGAGACAAAGAAGGTGTTAAGCATCTCATTTCATCCATCAAGTTGATGGTTACCAAGTATTGACCAAAAGTAAAGAATAAAATTATTTTTTAGAGCTTTTTGAGTTAAAATGCAAGAAATGAATGTATGCAAAAGACAAAAAAATGTGAGTGAGTGTAAATGTGTTCTTAAGGGACTGTTTTTATTTGTTTTGAGATGTGAGTGCAAATCCATAAGGATAGTACTCATGTATTCTTTGCGTTTTTTTATCAAAAGGTATGGTATGTGCAAATGGATGTAAGGTTCACAAAAGAAACTTATTATTATGGACTTTTAGAAAGGGGAAGATTACCTCACATAGAGGTATTATTACCTTCTTCCTTAGCCATTTGAAGTAAGCTATAAAATAAACAAAAGGACATTGGAAAGTAAATGTCTACTAAAGAACTTATTATGAACTTTAAAAGGGGAAGATTACCTCCCATGGAGGAATTACTCTCTACCACTTTAGCCATAAAGAAAGAAAAAGAAAAGAACTATATTGTGAAAAGTAACTGAACTTGAAAGTGAATAGGTCAAAGTAAAGGGGTAGAAGTAGGAGTGGAACGTACAAGTAGTAAAAAATAGAAAAGTGATGTTTTCTCCCCACATTGGCCTTCTTCCTTCATCTTTTTTTCTTCTTCTTTTTGCCTTAAGCTTCCAAAATATTTGAGTAAATGGTTGTTGTCACACCCTGAAATCCCAACATAAATCCCTATGACTCATCAGTCAGAATCTCGGGGTATGAGGTAAACACACACATACAACTTGATAGAACAAACATAGACAAATATACTTATGAAATGAAATTCTACGCAACGGAACCAAAATAACTAACATCCATAGTTATCAAGAATAGCGGAAGTTATCATCAAACATAATCATAATTATAATCAAAATCCTCAATATCTTAATGCATTATATTACAGACTCTCAAACAAATATGTTTCTTATCTATAAACAAATAATCGTTAAAGTCCTCAAATCTACAGCGGTGGCAAGACATCGACCTAATCTTCCTCAAGGACCTCCTCGAATTACTCTTCAAAGAATAACTCCTCAAAAGTTGAATAATCTGTAGGGGTGAAGGATAAAGTGAGTAATAGAAAAATGTTACTTAGTAGGATGAACAACGTTCTAACAGCGAGTCATATATTCACAAGTAAACATCTTAACAGTTAAATCATGCAAGTTTTCATAATGAAACATATGATAAATGTCTAAGCATAATCAATAAATAGTTGTAATAGACTTCAATCTATTATTTCTATCATTTAAAATAATACATACAACTTTCAAATAGAATACATTTATCAACATTACAAAATAAAGAAAAGATACATTATATGAATACAACGATATAGTCGATAAGAGAACTAAGGAACACGTCGATATAATCGCCTCAGCTATGGCAATTCAATATTCTAAAGTTTCAATCCAACGTGGAATCCCATCGTTATAATATAATTTTGTGACCGGTCTAGCATACCATAATTGGATGATAATTTATTCGACTCAAACTAGTCATTGACTAAGAACCCAATACTGAATTCAACTAACGGGAAGGTCAACCGTTTGATGACTATAAATTAATAGTGATCACTAAATAACTTTGGACCCCTCGTGTCGAAACTTATCAAAAGACAATGCATGTGAACCCTGCCTATCTCTACACTATATAGAGACTGTCTTTATAGACAATATTCCCTAGGAAATGAGTATGAGAAATTTTCAGATCTCATAAGTTATAATATACTCTAAGGTACACCATATTATCGAAGAGCATATGACATCTAGTACTATTCTAGATTGAATCGCATATTCTAAATACACAGCAATGCATCACTCTTGATGGGTTTTCTACAAATTTTTTCTTGTAAACAAAATAGTTTATTTTGTCATTTTTATCGAAAATACAAACAAGATTCAGTAGTGCTCTCCAGTGATATTCATTTGTCATTTTTATGCATTAATCAATCCATCTATCATGTCTTACGTGGCATGGCCATTACATAAGACTGGAGGTACTGTCTTATTAATCAATCGAGAGCATACGTTATCTTTATCTGTCCATCGTCTAACTTCATACATACTGAAAGTGCCCTCGATCCGCGGGGTGCGCGGATCCGCTTTTGACCCTTGAGGTTTGGGAGTCGCCACCTAGTTATTACGGTCTAGGAACCAAATTGACCCTACAATGGATAAAAGAACTAATCTACTATAGAAATCTGAATCCGGGGATCATGTTACGGGGTTGGAAGGTATTAGGCACCAACCCCGCCCGGCCAATGCCGGTCTCTACTTATTCCAAATACATCTACATTGCTAATGACAAACCTAGATTAAAAATAAATAAAAAAATTTACCTTTTGATCTGCAAAAGTGTTATTCCCTCAGATCTGGTGAGAATGGCTCCTTGTACCGTATTCCTTACTTCGTTCTATATCCGGATCTGATTCTTGATCTCCGAGGTAAGGTATCCCCTTCTTGGATCTGGGTACTTCGAATTTGTTGTGGATTTTTGGGATGTTTTTGAGAGGTTTTTGGGTGTTTTTTGGGCTAAAATTGGAGTAGGGGTGTTAGGGAAGGAGTTGGGACTCCAAAATTAGGGTTTTGGGGAGGTTGTGGAGGCTTCTTCACCTACTTTTTCTAGGGTTTTTTCTTTGATCCGAAAATAGGATGTGGAGGCTCCTATTTATAAAGTTTTTAGAAGCATTAGGGTTTGATTAGGGTTTCTTTTAGGGTTTCAATTAGGGTTTTGACTTAGTCTTTAGGGTTTTTGGGTTTTGACTTTAGTCTTATGAGATTGACTTGATTAGTTTATATTAGGGTTTTGATTTAGGGTTTTGACCTTAGTCTTATGAGATTGACTTGATTAGTTTAGATTAGGGTTTTAATTTAGGGTTTTGACTTTAGTCTTATGAGATTGACTTTAATTTTGACTTCAGTCTTGCTTGATTGACTTTAATTTTGACTTCAGTCTCACTTGATTGACCTTGACTTCAGTCTTGCTTGATTTACTTTTATTTTGACTTCGGTCTTATTTGATTGACTTTAATATCTTGACTTTAGTCTTGCTTGATTGATTTTAAATTTTTGGAGAACCCCTTTCTATTATATCTTTAATTCTTTGGACCCCCAAATGGAGGGGTCCTTAAAGAAATATCCCACGAACCCTCAACAATTTTACCCGAAAGTCCGATTGATCAATTTTTTAGGTTCAAAATTTTAAATTAATTTCATTAATGTTTTACTTTAATTATTTAATATTTTACTTTAATTATTTAATGTTTTATTTATTAATTTCGAATTTTTTAATTATGAAAATTGTGAAATTACCATTTTGCCCTCGGAGAGGATTTTTCACGTTTTAAGTCGTTTTTCAATGTTTCAGGATGTTTTGGAATCAGTTTTTCGTAAGGAATTTAATGGGAATGTTGGTTTTTGTCATTTATGAAGTTTTTTGTATGAAATGATTGTGAACTTTATGAGGGGTATTTTCGTAATTTTGTCAAATTTTGTGAAAATTGGCGAAGTGGTTTACTTGGTTTCGATTTGTTGTTTAATGTGTTTGAGTGGGTTTTCCTAAGCGTAATGCAGGCTCTAGGGTTGTTTTGATGTTAGGGGTAATTTGGTAATTTTAGTGATTTTTATCGTGAAGCTTCTTTTTGGTTTGCAAGATGATGATTTCTATGTTTCTGGGGTCGTATTTTCCTAGCGTAGCGTGGTTTCTAAGTTTTGTCAGTTCGAGATACATCATCCGGATTTCTGAAACATATCTGGTAACAAAATAAAGCATTGGAATAGACATCCATGATTGGGAACCTTTGCGATCGGGTCGACGAGTTGATTAATCAGGCGAATGCAAAAATGGGGTGTCTACACATACCTATCAAAGTAGTTTCACTTTTAAAGTTATTCGAGATCTATAAAATGTCAACTAATTCCATTTGATGTTTTCATTGAATAAAGATGCTCAAAAAATACAATTTAGCCATAAGACATAAAGCTGAAAAATTATGAAAATTTGACTTAGTGTTGGAAAAAATGATTTTTCAAAGTTATTTAAATTGAAAATAAATTTTTGTAAATGGAAGTTCTCAACAAAATAAGAAATACCATATAATTTTTATAGTTTAATTCAAAGGAACTATAAAGATATCGAATTTTGAAAATTGGACAAAAATATTGATATTTATATTTTGTTCTTGAAATCAAAAATCACATTTTGATACGATGAGATTTGGATCTTAAATCATTCACAAAGTTTCCAAATGGAAGGTAAAATTATAATTTCATTGAAAATAATTAAAATATATGGAAAGTAAAAAATTAAAGAGGACATTTATTTAAAGGTTTTTAATGAAATGAATGTGACTTTTCTATGTTACCACCTTGACAAAGTAAAAGAAAAATTCAATGTAAAACCCCAAGTTTTCGATTTGTATTTTGAGAAAAAAATAAATAGTGAAATTTTGAGAAAATCTTAAAAGTGAGACTTACAGTAAAATTGTAGGACCTTGTTCTAATCATTTTTAATAAAATCTGATCTTACCATTGGATTCAAAATGATCAAAAAATATATTTTAGCCTATTAGCACGCTCAAATGCGAGTCCAAACATAAAAAGTGCAAAATCGTTGATTATCGAGTCGGACTAAGCTAAAATAGTAACTTTTTGTTAGAATAAGAATTATAAAGATTTGAATAGATCATTGGGTTTGTGATGAAAAATTATTGAACATGGACTATTTACTTTTCATTTTTGAAGCCCAAAAAGTTAAATTATCATCAAAAACGAAAAAGACGTCAATTTTAGATTCACATTGGGCCAAAAATATAAATTTTTGTTAGATATAGAATTTATAAAAATTGACCTCATCATTAAATTTAGAACAAAAAATTAGATGAAATAGAGTATTCATTCATCACTTTTGGAGTCCGGATGGTTAAATTATCGTCGATCGAAACAATAGGTAAAATACCGATTTCGTCCCAAGATTTATATAAATAAATTTTTTTTTATTTTTTCTCCATTCATTTTGGTTTTAAATGACCCAAACCAGCCAACGAAATTTAAAAAAAAGGTCCGTAGCCTCAACATCTACAAAATCCACCCAAGATCACTTTGTTTCATCTCCTCTTTCACCCCATATCGTCAAAAATCAATTGTATATATAAGAGAGTTTCGAAACTTTGACATCAGATTTCATCAGTTTTGAGGTCAAATCGTCCTTTGTCGCATAAGGGAGAAATGACCACGACATCAAGATCTTCGAAACCATCGGATCAGATAAAAAAATTAGTCGCTATGATGTCTGACCCATCTCGATTTTGACATCATTCGTCTAGATTTTTGTGTATGCGCTTCGATCATCTCGCATAGAGATTATAAGGAACTCTCAATTTCTATTAGTAACGTAGATTGTAAAAATTACATTTAGGATTTTATTAAAAATTTGTGGTGTGTTTCTAAAAATTTAAAATTTAATTGAATATTTCAAATTCACGCCAGAACTTGCATATTTGATATGTTTAATTGTATTTTATAACAAGTTATACGTGGGTAGGATATTTCATCGGGTTTTATGTTGACCAGTTAAGTTCTGTGCACTGCTCGGACCCCATGTTGATAAAAGTTTTGTAATTTTTCAAGTTAATTGAAAAAAAAATGAATTTTAAGATTTGAAAAATGATTTAACATTCAGTGAATTCATATTGAGTTGATGAATATCAAAAAGAGGATATTTCGTTTGAGAGATTGAAAAGTGTAAGAATTAAAAAAAATTAAAAAAAAAAAAGGTATGAAACGATAAAATGTCAGAGTTACACCCTCGGGGTGATATCTACATTTTACATTGTTATGTTGTGTGTATGTTGGTGAACGGATATCCAGGGATAATGTTACTGGTTACATGTTTATTTACTTTCTGTTAGCGTGAGGTGCCGTTTATTTTTCTATTTTGTTATTTATTTTAGGCCGAGTGGTTGCACTTGCATGGTAGGAAACTGGATATCCATTCTCAACCTTATATTGTTAATTTCTCTTTTATTTTCAAATAAAAATAATATATATATATAATATATATATATATATATATATATATATAATATATATATATATATATATAGGGTCACGTTCCTAAGACTCATATTAAGACTCACATTGCGACACACCGTTTTGTCTTATATGGGCAAAAATGTTTGGAATGAGCTGATTTTTTGTGAGGATGATCTCTGTGATGAGGGGATCATCCTGGAAAAAAATCATCCCATTCCAAAACTTCTAACCCCATCAAAATTGATTAACAAAAATTGGACGATCTATAATTTTTCAACACAAAAATTGGACGGTCTAGAAGTTTCAAATGAGTTGATTTTTGGCAAGGATGATCTCCTCACCATAGAGATCATCCTCACAAAAATCAGCCCATTCCAAATATTTTTGCCCATATAAGACAAAACGGTGTTGTCGCAATGTGAGTCCCAATATGAGTCTTAGGAACGCTGTTTTTCATTATATATATATATATATTATATTATATATTATATATATATATATATATATATAGGGGGGCGTTCAATGGCCAACTTTTTAGCAAACTTTTTGGCAAAACATTTTTCAAAACATGAGTTAGAGGTTTTGGAATGGGCTGATTTTTGGGAGGATGATCTCTACGGTGAGGAGATCATCATCACCAAAAATCAGCCCATTCCAAAACTTCTAACCCCATCAAAAACAGTTTATAAAAAATGGACGGTCCACAATTTTTCAGCTGGTAAACATGGGTTAGAAGTTTTGAATGGGCTTATTTTGGTGAGGATGATCTACTCACCGTAGAGATCATCCTCACCAAAAATCAGCCCATTCCAAAACCTCTAACCCATATTTTGAAAAATGTTTTGCCAAAAAGTTTGCTAAAAAGTTTGCCCTTGAACGCTACCCATATATATATATATATATATATAGAGTAGCGTTCAATGGCCAACAGTTTGGCAAACAGATTTTTCAAAACATGGGTTAGAGGTCTTGGAATGGGCTGATTTTTGGTGAGGATGATCTCTATGGTGAGGAGATCATCATCACCAAAAATCAGCCCATTCAAAACTTCTAACCTCATAAAAAAATGGTTTACAAAAAATGGACGGTTCACGATTTTTCAACTTGTAAAATGGGGCTAGAAGTTTTGGAATGAGCTGATTTTTGGTGAGGATGATCTCCTCACCGTAGAGTAGAGATCATCCTCACCAAAAATCAGCCCATTCCAAAACCTCTAACCCATGTTTTGAAAAAGTGTTTGCCAAAATTTGCTAAACTGTTGGCCACGGATATATATATATGTAGCTATTTTGTGAGCTGTTAAAGAGTCTGTAAATGCTTGAAGGGATAGTGCGTCATATCATCCGAAGTAGTGTACTTATCTTGGGATGTAAGGTAGGACCACCAAGCTCATACATGGTATGGGACGCGTATGAGAGTGGAGTCATAACTGAAATTCGGATTTATTTCTCTATCTTTACCAGTGAACTTGTAATGTAAAGGTGGTCGTATACGAATGGTTTGTATATTTGAGAATCACATGCACACCTGATAGGCATAGAAGAAGATGATTAGTCAGTAATCACTAATAATGTATAATAGTCAAACGTTCTGACACATTGAAAAAAAATCCATTGCTTATTGTCACGTCAAACGGCCAGCCTGAGCCGAATAAATGATCCTGCAAGTGTGGTAAACAGCGATCAGCCACAAAATCAGGAATTAATACTTTATTATGAAACATCATGTTCTGACTAGGAACGATCTACTCGTGAATCCCAACTCTCTAATTTCACTACTCCACCATTGTGTATTATGTACATGTTGCTTTATTTTGATATATAAAATGAAATGCATATTTATACAAAAATATAATGTTTTCATTTGACCAATTAGATTTGTATAAAAAGAAAATATTATAGTTAGTATTGTTGATCGATATAATGTAAGTTTTAAAATGTTTAGTTTCTCATCCATGGCTATATGTACCAGTTAATCGTAGTTTATTCTATAAAACTTTACATATATTAAAATGATTTAATATGCTTATTCGTTTATGTTAGAAGAGGTTATTAGTAGAAATTGTTTTCTTCCTTACTAGATAACCATTGTTACTTACCATTTCCTTCTCTATTTTTTTTAGTTTCACATCCGAAACTTGGTGAGGCAGGTATTTAAAACGAGGGAGAATCATCTGGTGGGTTAGATAGATAGCCAGAGTCTATCACTTGGTGAGTATTGGGGTTATACCCCCTAGTGGTGTCGATTTGTCTAAGAGTATTATAAATTTTTTTATGAACGATAGAACTTTTGTTAGAGTGAGAGAATGTATAATCTCGTATATAAATTTCTTCTTCCACAATCTCATCTATCGTACGTTATTAGATGTATGTAGGCTTCCACTATATATATATATATGCAGGATTGTATGTCTTTTATTAGGTGTAGGTTGAACGCCTTGGAATGTTAACATAAACTAAGGAGACTATGCCAAAATTTCAAGGTGCCACCTTGTGCCTTGAGATCTGGCATGGGGTTTGGTATTAGCGTTTGGTGGGACGCCACATTCAAAATCAATTTCTAAATTTTTTTGAAAAAACCAATGGGACCGGTTGGAACATTACCTTGGGCTGGTGGAACCAACAGCAAAGTGAAAATCGCAAATTTGTTTGCGATTTTTGTTGAGTTTGCTATGAGAGTTAAAATTTATTGTTGTTCGAAACTTTGATGAAAGTTTCACGAATACTTCAATTCTACCTATCTAAAACTTCATGTAGATTTAAGGAAACATAATCTAATCGATAAAAATCTTAGAATAACGTTTTAATCGAATCAAACATGCATAAGTTTCATCGATTCATCAATAAATAGTAACATGAGAATAATATAAACGATCAAGATTATTTTCTAAAGAAAATTTCGTACAAGTAGAGGGTAGAAGGGAATGCATCCTACCTTGGACTATTTTTTACGATTAAACGGATTTTAGGATCCCCTCTAGCCAATCTCTGAATTTTTCCTTCGACAAAAATAAAAAATATTTACGTCCAAACCTATTCCTCGACGATGTGTACGACTTTCCTTCTTGTGACTAAGTTTGGATTGTTTTAGTTCAACATAGATCTGAGTTGCAAAGATCGAGAAAAAAATAGAGTTGAGTTTTGTTTGAAAAAAGGAATAAGAAAAATTAGATTTTTCTTTAGGTTTCTAATATTTATACTTAAGTGGGGACGTAAACGTCATTTTAGAAATATTCTTTTCGAATATCGATTTGGACATTCTTATACTCTATTTTGGGTGATTTTTTGACATGAACCTAGTGATGAAATTGGCTTGCTCAATTTATGTCTCTACATTAACTTTTTTCTATTGGTTAAAAGTAGACACAAAATTCGAGAATTTGATAACTTTGTCGTTCAACTCTTGATTAAAACGTACTTATAGGTTAAAGTATGTTTTTCGATCTTTTTGAATCTATTGGTGAAGTTAGTTTACTTCAAATATTTAAAATTAATGATTCATACTTTTAAATCAATGTCAAAATCTATAATTCTTTTCTCAAGATACACATTAACATTTTTAGGTCATTACAGTTGCACAAAATTTTGAGGATTTATAAGGTTTTTAAAAAAAATTTGACAAAATTTTAGTACTCAAACTTGTTGGGTGCAAATCAGTTTTACTAAAAAAATAAATCAGGTAGAAAATTAAATGAGAAGTTAAGTCGAATCCAAATTAAATGTTAGGAGAAAAGAAATAAAGAAAAGAGAAAATTGAAAGAACTTATGTTTGTAGAAACAAATTGAGATCAAGACTTCATGTTGAATGTTTGAGCTGTAGATTATGATAAAATAAAAAACAACGTAAAACCTTGGTAAGCAAGGGGTCGAACCAAAGAGACAACATTAATCCATAAATCTTTCTACTTTAAATCAAATCCAATTTTAACAAATGATTTAAAAACAAGGTTCGAGATAGAATTGTCTAAAATAAATTACTAAAGAAAAATATTTAGAATATGATGGAGAAATGTCAATCAGTTGGATCCACCTTCACAAGTTTTATCAATAATTTCTAGTTATCTATTTATCTCGATCCAATATCTGTGAAACATGGTTCATCTTGAACTTATCAAAGAATGAACCATCAAAACTTTGAGAAATAACCAATATTTAATCTGATAATACCTACTTAACAGTTCAATAAACACAATTAAATAATTATGAGAACACTAAAAATACTTATAAAGTCTTGAACCGACTTCTTCAACCAATCTAACAGAGAAGCTAGCCGATGATCATTGCAAGAATAACAAATAAAATAAACTTATAAAAAAAAGAAATGTAGATGAGAGAAAAGAGTTTTTTTTATTACTCTTGATTTTGAAATCGACAGAGTCTCTTTATAATCTTCAAACTAAGAAAAATATAAAAACCTAAAACTAAAATAATAGAATAAGAGAAGTTGATCTCAAGGGAGATGAGATCAGATGCCGTTTAGTCTGGTCTTTTATTGATAGAGATACCAGATTAGGATTTCTTGTGTGAATTACGGCTTCAAAAATATTTCATGATTACAAAATACTAAAACCCTAGTCTATTACGAATGCCTTTCAATTGCCAACCTTCAACATGAATTTCGAGGCAAGACTGTCTGTTGTTACCACGCCGCTCACATTAACCAAGGCGCCATGGTCCAAGTAGGCCCAAATGACTTGGGTCTTGATCAGGTGACTTCTCCTAGGTCCTTGAACATAGTGATTTTTTTAGATTTTTTGAATTATTTTTGAAAAATTACGACTACTTCTTGTTACACGAAAATACAACAATTAGTTCTGAAATACATATTAAATTGAAAACAAGAATTATTATGAACTAACATTGAACTATATTTAATTGAAAATTTTAGTTTATAATTTACTGATAAAGTCTATGTAATTAGGGCTCTAGAAATCACTTTCTAGACCCTGATCATTAAATACGATGTCTTTAAGATAGATTTTGCCCCTGCTCTAGTGCCAATAGTTCATAGACGTCTGTCTCCCAGGCTATAATGATCTATAATAGAGATGATAGCATTCCAATCTATGTTTATGGCAAATCAAAAAATATTTGATACTCTTTTTATATATATCACAAATAATAAATAAATCAATGAGAGTGATTAAACTTTAATCGATTGAATATTTTTAGACTCAAGAATCTCACAATGTATACTTGAGAATAAATTAGAACTGAAGAATTTTTTTATCCATTTGGATCAACTCTAATTATAAACAAGGATGGGTTGCCAAATATTTCTAAGAGGTGCGTGAGAGATGGAGTGCCAATAGCTAAAATTGAACCAGTACCTTAAAGGCATTGGTTTGAAAAAGACGATTGTTCTGTCAAAGAACGTGTAGGTTAGAGTTTGAAAAAAAAATTAAAGGTTATAACTACTTATAGTATTATCCCATGAGTAGCTAGTAAGCTATTAAGTTACTCCAAACCAATTAAAAAATAAACAAAAGGTTTTCAAATTCACTTTTATATAAAATCCAACAAAAACTTGTCTCTCTATTTACCTTAAATGGGTCCTCTATTTTTGACTATTGGGGATATAAAGGTCAAAACTCCATGAGTCCCGCTTAATTTCAATAAAACCTCAATTAGTGACCTTGGTTGCCCTCAATATTATGCCTTTGGTTGTCTTTTGTTCTTCTTTGAGTCTTACCAATCATGATGATTAATAGATAAGTATGTAAAATGTCACAAAATTCTAGTAAATTCTTTTGGATAAAAAATGGTATCCAAACCCTTTGAAAGACTATAAATTGGATGATAAATTATCACAATGGTTTGTAAATAGCATCCAAGAGTGGGGTTTAAGGGTCAATTAACCTCGTATGATTTTCAAAAAACAAGAGTTAATTAAGTACTCTTACGATCCTAGAGAATTCTTCATAAGGGGCAAGGGTGTCAAAACCCTTTGAAAGTGATCAAACTCTAATGAAATAAATATCAATGACATGTAATTTTTCTAAGGGTGGAAGGGCTTCTGGTTCATTGCTTTGATAAAGTCTCAACCGACTCGAGGTAGGAGAGATCATCATTCACAAGTTTAATAGAATTTTCTTGGATGAGCAAGATGGTCTAAGTCCTTTGAACTTGGTCAATTTACAAGAATTTCTTGGATAATGACTTTGAGTTGTACACAAGATGGTGATCTTAATGGTCAATTACCTTAGATTGTGTCTTAACAAACTTATGATAGGGAGGTAATTTTTATTTGATAGAGACAAAGAGTGCAGATCGAAAGAATTGCAAATTTACTAGAAAGCCAAGTTTGGAAGATTGGTATAGACTTTATGCAATAGTAGAAATGGAGATGGTTTGTGTTATCTTGGAGAAAAAATAACTAAGAGTGGGTTTAAGAGGTAATTTCCCTTAAGCAAATTTAAAGCACTTAAGTGCACTCATTCCAAGCATAACTACCTAGCCGACTGGACCTTCACTGAGTGAGGACCAATGCAAAATAATGAATCACCTTAGATTAGTCATGGTCCAAGTAAAATTTGCACAGACCTTAGATGACCAATGACCTATGGTAAATTAAACTTGATCATTGGTCACTAAAATCTTATTTTAATTAATTTTTTCTTTTAAAAAGATTGGTTCTCGATGGGTCCACTTAATAAATTCAAAGTTTTTTGGGTCACACCCTTCCTCGCTAGATTCTTTGTGAGCTCTCGAATTTGGTTCGGGCAAATTGGGGTGTCTACACTATTTTGATAAATAAACAATGAATTTTAATGTTAAAGAATGAATACTTACAGATTACGTAGAACTAATTGCAATCCATCACCTAATTCTTTCTTGCTCTACATTGGGATGTTGCAGTAAAAAAAATGCATTCTTATGAAAATACATAAAAAATACTGTTACGTCTCAATTGTCAAGATCCATGACTTATGGGTGATTTAAGATGAACCTACTATAGAGAATCCTTAAGCAAAAGATGCCTCCCAAGCCAGAGAAACAATCAACATGGCCACCACCAATCATGGATAACATCCGGCTATAAAGGTATCAATATGGAAAGTTTTATCATCCAATCCTATTGTTGAAGTACACAAATGACAAATGGATAGTTGAAGAATTCTATACAATTTTTTTTTTTTTTTTTGGTAAATCTTACTATTGAGCAAATCAAGAATATTCTATACAACTCTATGTAAAAAAATATAGAAAAATATGCATCTTGTATCTTTTATCTTTTATTCTTTCTTGGATAGTTTCCAAAACATATTAGGAAACTTACAAGTGTAAACATCCTTAAATAAAGAAGACATCTTTCTCTCCAAATAACCTTAGAGAAAGATCTTGTACAACTTTGTGTTAAAAAGTCTTTATGGTATCAAAGCTATACCAAGATTAATTTGTGAGAGATTAATTTCAGACTCTTCATTACCAATACTAATGACTTCCTCTTCAACAACTTTGCATAAATATCCCCTATCCTTCGACATTGAAGGTGGGAAACTTTTTGTCCATTAGATTGACACAATCTAACTTTCTAATATAGAAAACTCAATTCATGGGATTAGTTGAGAGCCAAGACATGCTTGGATTTCTAGATAGAGGATATCCCATGCCTGAACCTGTACACCGTGTCTCATCTGATGAAGCTGCATGTGAGAAAAAGGTAAAGGAAAATCCGTACTTTGCTACATAGAGATGATCTGATAGACTTTATGTGATTGGATTAATGGAACTCTTTCAGAAGAGGTCCTTGGACTAGTGGTCTGACTAGACACATCACCAGAGGTATGGAATTCTCTCTTGGACTCATTTGCCCAAGAATCTCAAGAGAGTATTTATTTACTTCTGCAATTCCAATTACTTCGCAAAGTGCATACAAGTATACCTGATTATATTAAAACCTTTAAAAACATTTGTGATGATCTGGCTGCCATTAGAAAACCCTTGAGTGATTGCAGTAAGGCTTTTGGAGGGGACTTGGTCCAGGATATGAGTCATTTGTCACAACCATACTTAAGCCCCCTACACCATCTTACAAAGAGATTATTCCTCTCCTCCAAACCCATGAGACTATGAAAAACCTCCATACCTCTGAAGATTCTAACACACCAAATCAAAATATGACTTTTTTTGGCCAACGTTCACCACAACATGGAGGTAGTAAGAACTCAAATCGCAAAGGAAAACAAGGGCATGGTTACCTCACATCAAAAGGTCGCGACTTTACTCAAGCTGGCCATGAACCAAATAAAAGAGAAAGTAATCAAGGGGCAGCAACCACAATAATGTGCTTACTAGTCAATCCCAAAAAGAGAGTGAAAAAAGAGCATTTTGTCAAATTTGTAAAAAGCCAAACCACACAGCCTTGCATTGTTGGCAAAGGTTCAATCAAATCTATCAACCTGAGGATACTACTCAAACCTTGGTAGCAATGAAACTCTCAAACTCTCAGGACAATGCTTGGTTTACTAATATAGGGGCATCGGCTCACATAACAACCGATACTGGTAAGCATGATTCATTTAAACCTTACTATGGTAATGATAAAATTATTGTTGGTAATGGAAGTGCTTGACAAATTTCTCACATTGGTTCAACTAGCCTAAGGTTTAGAAATGAGAAATTAAATTTGAAAAATGTTTTTGTTTTAGTTGTTCCTAAGATTAAAAAAAAACTTTTTTCTGTTAGTCAGATGAGTTTTGATCGACTATATAATTTTGAGTTCTCATCAAATGATTTTGTGATAAAGAATAGGAGCACCAATGCAACAATAACATCGAGGAGTAGATGTAGAGGGTTGTACACTTTACAACCTCAAAATAAGTTTTCTTCTCAATCAAATTTTATTTTGTTTCAGATGATGTTTGGCATCAACGATTGGGCCATTCTCAACTTAAGATTGTCGATTTACTTAAGAAAAATAAATTAATTTAAAGTAGTGGCAATAAGGTAGAAAAACTTTGTGATAGTTGTCAAATGGTGAAGGCAAGTTGATTATCCTTTATTATTTCTAATAATTTTAGTAATGACCCTTTAACTACTACCCACTGTGATTTATGGGGAGCTGTCCCGGTTTTATCCATCCAAAGATTTCGTTATTATGTCATTTTTGTTGATGAATGCACTCGATTTACATGGTATTTTCCATTAAAACATAAGTCAGACTTTTTACAATGTTTTATCAACTTTCATAAGTATGTGACAAATCAATTTAATAAACAAGTTCAGGTATTTCAATCGAATGGGAGAGGTATATTCTCTGATCTTAAATTTTTTTGCTTATCTAACCGATCATGGTATCAAACATCAATTGTCTTGCCTAAAAATACCAAAGCAAAATGGATTCGTAGAATGAAAGCATCGAAATGCTACTGAACTTGGTCTAACTCTTCTCTTTCATAGTCATGCCCCAAAAACATTTTGGGTTGAAGCTTTTGGAACCGTAGTTTGGTTAATAAATAGGCAATCCTCTCAAGTGTTAGCTTAGAAATGCCCATTTGAAATTTTGATGAATAAATGACCAAATTATGACTCATTACTGGTGCTTGGGTGCAAGTGTTTCCCCTACCTAAGGGATTATGCACAAACAAAGTTTGACCACCATTTTTTGCCTTGTATTTTCCTTAGCTACATTGAGTTTTACAAATGGTATCGATGATACCTACTGGTTGTGTCTATACTTCACGACACGTAGTGTTTGATGAAACGACATTCCCTTTTCGAGATCCAGGGTTGTTATTTTCTGCCGCAAATCATAGTAATGAGATGACTTCATTTGTTGAATGGTTCACAGGTGCTCAAGAATCTTCCTCATCTTACTGTCCTCTAATTTTATACCATCATTTCCAATGTTGGGAGATCAATTGAAGCTACCACTTCAACTACTACGACACCAATAAATGATGCTAGAGTGGTTAATCAAACCCCCCCCCCCCTTTTTATCATGAGCTTTCGACTTCATTTGAACCAATGCCATCTTCTCCTATACCAAATGTCACCACCCGTCACCACCCAATTCAACTATCCAACGCAACCATGAGACCGCTACAATTGATTCAAAGTCCCCTCCACCTATTGGTTCCTCATTACCCATTTTAGAATTAACGACCAACTCCACATTTGTCCCTTCAATAAGCACTCATCTTATGAAACCGAATGCCCACTATCACTCTCATGAATACTGTTTAACGACTATTGATCTACCCATTGAGCAAAAAGTAGTGAAATCAACTGTTAAACATTCTGATTGGTTTTCAACTATGAAAGAAGAGATATATGCCCTTCATCAAAATAATACCTTGGAATTAGTCCCACCAGCACCTAAAACGAATATTATAGGGTGTAAGTAGGTTTTCAAGACTAAGATCAAGTCCAATGAAACATTGGAACGACTAAAGACTCATCTTGTTGTCAAGGGATATAGTCAAGTTCCTGGTATTGATTTTACAGAAACCTTCTAACCAGTTATCAAACTAGCAACCATTCAAATTGCTATCACTATAGCATTGGCTCACAAATGGGATATAAGGTAATTTAACGTAAAAAAATGTCTTTCTCCATGGATTTCTCACTGAACCTATTTTTATGGACCAACCTCCAAGATTTATTAATCTAGATAAACCTGATTATGTTTGCCATTTAAAAACGACATTATATGGTCTTCGTCAAGCCTCATAAGCATGGTTTGATAGATTCAATAATTTCTTCTTATTTGTTGGATTTTATTGTAGCACTGCTGATCATCACTTTTCATTTGTCATAGCCCATATGGAATAATTTTTTTTTGTTATATGTCGATGGCATCATCCTCACTAGTGACACTTCAGCCTTTCTTCATCGTTTCATTGACAAACTAAGTCAAGAGTTTTCAATGAAAGATCTTGGTTATATCTATTATTTTCTTGGTGTAGAAGTGAAATGATTCTCTAATGGATTTCTTCTCAATCAGATGCTTCTGATCTTCTTGAAAGAGCTAAAATGAAGGATTGTCGACCTATCTCAACTCCTATGGCTACAAAAATGAAAACTTCATATACTAATGTTAATGCATTCGATGATCCACATTTCTATCGAAGTATAGTTGGTGGTTTTCAATACCTAACCTTCACTAAACCAGATTTATCCTATAGTGTCAATTATGTATGTTAGTTCATGCATAATCCAACAGTTTTCCACTATCAATTGGTCAAATGGATCCTTCGATATGTGCAAGGCATTATTAGCCATGGTATTCGACTCCTATCAAATAATCCATTAGTCTTATATGCATTCTCAGATGCCGATTGGGCTAGGTGCCCACTTACACGAAGATCCACCACAGGATTTTAAACCTATCTTGGTGGCAATTGTCTTTCATGGAGTGTAGAGAAAGAACCTACGGTTGCTCAATGTGGCACCGAGGTTGAGTATTGAGCTATTGCCTCTATTACAGTCGAATTTACATGGCTTTCCTTTATATTATGAGATATTGGGTTCTATCTTGATAAACCACCACCTTATTTTATGATAGTATCTTGGCCTTTCATATGCTCATGAATCTAGTATTACATGCCAGAACAAAATATATTGACATCGATTACCATTTCATAAAAAAAAAAGTGGCTCTTGGATCTCCTATAACTTGTTTTATCTCTTTTGAAAATCAAGTTGCTGACATATTGACGAAACCTCTTCCCCAAGGTTCTTTTGAAATTCTACCCATCAAATTGGGCTTCTGACCTGCTCCCCAGTCCAACTTTAGGGAGAATATAAAGAATCCTCAATCAAAATATGCCTCTCAAACCAGAGAATCAGTCAACATGGCCACCACCAATCATGGATAGCATCTAGGTGTAGAGATATCAACATGGAAAGTTTTATCTTCCAATCCTACTGTTGAAGCACACAAAGGACACTGGACAGTTGAAAAAGTTTTGGTTCTCAACTAATCCCATGAATTGAGTTTTCCACATTCAATGTCGAGGGATAGGGATATTTATGTAAAGTTGTTGTTAAAGAAGCAGTCATTAATGTTGGTAATGAAGAGTCTGAGATGAAGGCGAATAATCTCTCAAAAATTAATCTTGGTATAACTCTGATACCAATAAGACTTTTTTAACACAAAGTTGTACAAGATCTTTCTCCAAGGTTATTTGGAGAGAAATATGTTTTCTCTATTTAATTATGTTTACACTTGTAAGTCTCTTAATATGTTTTGGAAACTATCCAAGAAGGAATAAAACATAAAAGATACAAGATGCATATTTTTCTATATTTTTTTACATAGAACTGTACGGAATATTCTTGATTTGCTCAACAGTAAGATTTATAAAGAAAATTTTATTTGTATAAAATTCTCCAACTGTCCATTGTCATTTGTGTGTTTCAACGGTAAGATTGGATGATAGAACTTTCCATGTTGATATCCATGATTGGTAGTAGCCATGTTGACTGATCCTCTAACTTGAGAGGCATCTTTTGATTGAGGATTTTCTATACCTACATACACTCATCGGACTTTAAAAATAAATTGGACTTAAGGAGAAACCATTAACTTGTCATTTGTTTTTGAAAACATGATCATGAGACAGACCAACACCCTTCGATAAAAAATTCATAACTCGATCAAATCTTATCCAATAATGATGTAATACCCCAACTTGGATAAAAAAAACTTGATGTACTATCTAAATAAAATACATTATGATATTTTATAACACAAAATTCAGAAGAAAAAATAGTGTATAGTGTTCCCTATTTTTGCAAGTAACATCTTAACAGCTTAGATTCTTGATTTTCATAATTTCATTTCTTAATGAATTTAACAAATAAATACATTTGTGAAAATATTGAGAAGATTATAATTCAATAAAAAAATATTCCCTAATTCCACTCAGACAATAAATTGCATAAAATAATTTTTCTTTTCAAAATGACAGAAAACAAATTTTAGAAACTATTTTGACACACAATAGACGAAAATCACTTAATCAACAAAATGACACGAGACCAAAATGTGGAGAAAGCCACCTCAGAGATAATAACTAGGATAGAAGGGTTCAACCTTTATTAATCATTTTTCTAGATTTTACAAGTATCTAAATACAGACCAAATAAAAATCAGATAGAACAGTACTCAAATAGAGAGACCAAGAAAAATCATATTAACTAACAAAATATCAGAATCTGACTCTCATTGAATTTTGGGTGTTCAATACATTAGTTAATGAGTCAAGTCCATTGGTCTTATATTTTTTTGATAAAGAATGATTATGTTACAAATTTTCAATCATAAACTACCCAGAAAAATACTATAAACGTAGAAATCAATAACATCCAAAGTATTGAAATTAAACTAATATTTGAAGTTTTCAAAGATAGAAAATAACATTCAATACTCCTCACACCTACAAAATCAATTCAAAAGAAATAAGAATATTTTAATAAAAATAAGCATCTATAGTTCCATCAAATTCTCTAACTTTATCATCGTCAACTAGTCAATATGAAAAAAAGATTAGCTGAGCTACTCGAGCCTCATAGGCTTATTCTCAAGCATTATAATACTTTTTAAGAAAAATATATAAAGCATATAACAATATTCATAGACTATCACGCATTTCATCATATGTATCAATCATTAAAATATCACTCATGTAATCACTTTTATCATGCATCATGCATTATGCAACCCAACACATCTCATGCTAACTCAAGCAGCACCAATCATGTATCATGCCAACTTGGGCATACCAATCACTTCTCACACAAGGGACCTTCCTCGAGGTCTTTAGGGTCTTCCCACCCAAGAACCCATGGTCCTAACTTGCTCATCAACAAGTTCATACCAAAAGTACATAACCTTTCATTGTACAACACATGCATTATGCACTATGTCTGTTGTATAAATTTACGCATGCAAGTATATGTATCGAAACAAATAATAAAGTGATAAGAAAGTATCGTTCCCACGGAGACTAAATATTAATCTATTACTAATTACCAATTTATCTCAATCTAATTTTATCCAAACAAAAGTAAAAATAGGATTTAAAACTAAACAAGAAAATAACGCAGATAATAAATTTGAAGTTTAAAATCAATGAGTGATGAAATCTAGGTTTATAATTTCTCCCAAACAATTTACTTAATTAAATTCTCCTTCCCTCTATGATAAATTAATCCACTATGATTGTCATCCAAGAACACTAAATTCTCTATAAGCCTCTTCCGATGGTCATGTAAAAATACCCTTCTAGACTAACTCCCTATAGGCCTATTAGAATTAAATATAAAAAAATTCATTAAGAATAAGTTCTCATAAGGAATGCACATGCAACCTGAGTATATTCCTATCTCAAATTAGCATATGTTAATCTATCTAGGTCCTGAATACAAAATAATTTTGTCGATATTATTAAGGTTCACCAAATCAATTCAATCAATGGTCAGTTAATCAAATCACATTAAACATTGGATAGAATAAACAATCACATGTGGGATCATAGAAGAAAGAAATAAAACTAATCAAATATCATGAATAGGTTCCATTATAACCCTAAAATAGAAATTAGTTCTTCATTGAAAATAAAATAAAATTACAAAAGTATTTAGCCATTCTTAGATTACAAAATTAAGAGAAGAGTTAAAGTTAAAGAAGATAAAACTCAAGAGTCGATCTCTAATTCCCGTCCTCCTTCTCAATCTTCTGTCTCCAAGAAAAACTCCCAAAACTTCTGTCCCGGAATAAGGGTTAAACTTTCCTATTTATAGGTATGGAGTCATTAGGATTTAAGAGTCTTAAAATCCATCTCTAATTTGGCCCCAAAAATTAACGTGTAAAGCTGGAAATGTAAGCAGGCCAAGGCCTCCCAATATATCATGCCGCGACTTGTATTTTCATATTTCTATTGAGCAATTCTTGAATTTCCGCCGCGACCTCGTTTTTTATCAAGTTGCGGCTTGAAGACTTTTTAGCTTGTATGCTTAGCTTCCTTCTTCGAGAGTGAACTAATTTGGAGTCAGAATTTCTCCTAAACGTATGTAAACATCCCAATATTTCATATTGTTCCTAATCTGTAAAAATATGCATAAAAATCAAATAAAAACACATAATTACATAAAAAGTATAAAATAAATTAAACTTAACTAAAAACAACTAAAAAACTCTAAAATTAACAAAATATTATATTTAAAAGTGGTTAATTCGTAGGTATAAAACCTACTCATCAAATACCCCCAAACTTAACATTTTTCTAGTCCTCGAGCAAAACAAAAATAAAGAAAAACCTAACTACGGGAAAGAAATCTAAAACACAAATAAAACAAAAGTGATGATACTATCTTGATTCTTCACACTTGCCTCAAAGATTACGCAAATTTCCTTATTCTCAATAAACTTTAGAAATTGAAACAGTTTAGATTTTCAACCCCAAATGTCATTCAACCTCACCTTGAACCATCCACATATGTGCAAACAATCCCTTATCACTCAATTAATTTTCAACTCAAATCAGTTTATGCAATCAAGAGTAAACAGAAGTGATCTCTAGATATTGAAATTGATGAACTCCATAGGCTTACTTTTCATGTTATTCTCCACTAATGTAGGTTGTCATTCAATCAAAAATCAATAGGACTTTTATTCAGCTTTTAATGTGTGGCTGGATTAAAGGTAGGATAAAAGGAAATTTTGTGGCTCAGATCACCCTTTAAGCACATCAATCTCTTAGGATTCTCACAGAGCGCAAGCTTAGATTTCAACATCTAATCACTCTGCATTTTCAATCTTGTTTCAGTACATTCCCTTAACAATCTTTTATTCACCATTTTTTTTTCATACTTCTTTTTTTATAGCCCACTGCACCCCCAAACTTATCTGATTCAATGCATTCTTTAACAATAAGGGATGTAGTAATAAGAATTTTTTTTTCTTTCAACATAAGTACTTTTCGGACCTTCAACTAAATATTCTTGAAACTTTGCCTTCTACATTCCTGAAACTTTACCTTCAACCCTTATTTGCATAGCTCAAAATTATCCAATAACAATCAATATGCCTAAGAGGTGATGGGTCAAATTTTGGAAAAATTAGACAAAAATCCATGGTTAGAACTGCGGGTGCCAAAGAAAATGGAAAATACGGCTCAAGGGGAAAAACTAATGATAAAATCAACATAGATAAGCTTAAAAGGCTCAACCGATCCAAGAATGGCCTAAATCATATCCCTAATCAAATGCAACCTAAGATTTTACCTCGAGTAACAATCAAATAAGTTCTAGACTTCATTGAGATCATAGATCACTCTCAAAAGCATAAACATTCTCCAAGTATATCAAACAATCAAGTGCATCAAGATTATAAGTTCAATGTAAAAGAGTTCAAAACAAGACTGAATTTCATTAGAGTTAAGCACATAGATAAGTTCAACCTCTATCATTTTTTAAGAATCATGTATGTACTCAATCAAAATCATTATCATTGACTGCAGATTATCAAGCAAAAGTTATCACAAAATATAATTTTTTTTTTAAACATGCCAAAACCTAACTTAAACACATTAGAGCAAACGCAAAAAAGTCAAACAAATTTTCAGAAAAATACTACTTCCACCCCCAAACTTAGTTATTGCATTGTCCTCAATGTGATCAATTAGAATCAAAAGTAGGTGAAAGCACTTCCTTGAAATTTTTGTCGACGGTTAAGCTTCATCTGCATCATCATTTGCGTCATCTTCATTGATATTATCATTCAATCCCGACGGTGGAATGAAATTAGGCGATCCAGGATATGGAAGCATCATTGGAAATCAGTCTATATCCATGCCATTGTTGATGGCGAGTGCTCGCATCATGACATCCAAGTTGTTGTGGCATTCATGCTGATGATAAGCTTGCTGTGCCAGCCACGTTGTTTGACATTGAACGTGATCGACATGCCATTGGCGATATTTATAAAATGCACGCCATTGCTTTAGTTGTTATTTTTCCAAATGGGCAAGACGGTATGATAATGTGCAGGGAGGTAATTCTGATTGTGGTTGTGGCTGCTTGGATGAACTAGCTCCTGAAGTGTCTTCCGCCTATTTGAATTGAAGAATTATACGAGCTACAAGCTCTCGAGCTAGATGGAACACTTCTTCTTCCTTGCTCCATTGTACTCCTACTACGCGACATAACTCAGTGATCAATGAAGGGAAAAACAACCCACCACTATTCAATCGAATGCAGTGCACTATCGACTCTTGAATGACACGCCCCACATCTATTGATTTTCCTGTTATGATGGCAAACAACAATATGGCCCTGTCTTTGGCCACATCGCTCAAATGAGTAGTAGGCATCATTCTTGCTACAATGAAGTAATGCCAGGCCTTTGCTTCCTTATCCAGAGTACCTCTTGAAAATTTTGCACCCCCGTCTCTTGTCGTTATCCATGCAGTGTCAGGCTTGGCTAATAACTCAAGTACTTCATTCAAATTTGAACCCTTTGTAAGGTATGTCTGGTATTTATCATTATTAATGTTGTGAAGTTGATAGTACCTGTTGATTGTTACTCTATCGAAGGATACTTGTTTGCCCCTCACAAAGACCTTTATCCATTTTCGCTTTTTCGCATTTGCATAAAATTTTCGTACCAAAGGAACCACAACCGGTCCCGATTGTGCACAAAATTTCGACCACTTCCTCACCTCCTTGTTTCTTGTTATGTTTATCAGAACATCGATCCATTACCATTGATTCCTCTTTCCGCAAATGGTTTGTGATGGATTACCAACCTTTCATAACTCTTTTATGCTTCACGGCTCACAAACTTGTTATCTAATGGTAGTGATGAAGCTGCAGCTCGTGTTCTTTTCGGTGCCATGATAATATTCAGTGACACGTTTACCTTTCACAACCGATATCCAGACATCAGGATTTTAATAAAAATTGATCACTTCAATCACCCACAATTGAAATCACACGTACAGCAAATGCCCTTGCGGATATCCAACACGCATCATATACTTCATACAGCTCCCAAGATTTTGAAATGAATGAACCTACCTAACCTCTATCATTGTCACAGAACTTTCCACAAACACCTGGTAGGCACAAAAATTTATTGATCTTCCGAAAACCAAGTAATACCATCCACTGTCACCATTGACCGTTCATATTACAACACAAAGTAGTCCACAAATGGAACATCCACACACTCTCCCCCGAAATCAAGCAATCAACTCAACCGCTCGACATCAGTCAACCCTTAAAGAAATCAAACTCTCTCAACAGCAACAATTGAAATCAAACATATAATTTTCCAACCCAAATGATCGAAATTTTGATCACGTTAAGCAATATAGGCAAATTGATTGACATACTTAAGAGTAAAACCAAAAAGTACCTCAGTTGATTTGTTGAATCGACAAAAACAACTCAACAGATCCATTGAAACTTGGTGGACTAGCTCTCATGAATATGATCTTTCTATAGCCACCCTTGATTATTGAGAGGGTGATATAAGAATAATGTTGGAGAAGAGGGAGAGAGATGAAGAGTTTTCCTTCGTTGAGACACAAAGAGAATGTTGGTTGTGAAATTGTATAACAATAGAAATATTAGGGCAAGTCTATGTGGGTACAAGTTTGGGCCAATGCCTGGTAGAGTATCATGCCATGGTCCGCAGTTTAAGATTTCTGATCAATTCTGTCATGGACTAATGCCTTGGCTTGAGAAGAGTTAAGCCATGGCCTCTTCGAACTATGAGATCAGAACTGCTGTCTGCTTTAGATGTTGCAACTGTGATTGAGGAAAGGTTTCTGCTCTTAAAATCTGTGCTGCCAATGACTTGTGCCATGTTGCTAATGTAGTTGGTTTGCTTAGAGACTCCCAACATGTTTCAACAACACATAATTAAATAAAATTAAAAGAAGAATTCTAAACATTTTAATAAAAGCAAACTAAATAACTTTTTTTTTTTTTAAATTAGAAAGAAAATAATGAAGAATAATGAAAATCAAAATAAATGAAGATAGAGTTTAGAACACTTGGGTTGCCTCCCAAGAAGCGCTTGTTTTAAAGTCTTCGGCTTGACTTTCTCTGAAATCATACCGGATTTGCTAGAGTGATGGTGGATTTCTGACGTTCAATTTCACCACCCCAATAATGCTTGAGACGTTGCCCATTTTCCTTGAAGATGTCCTTCGTGATTTCATCTTGGACCTCAATAGGTCCATGTGGGTATGCTTTAATCACAATAAATGGCCCCGACCATCTTGATTTGAGCTTACCCAGAAAAAATTTCAAACGAGAATTGAATAAGAGGACACGTTATCCTGGCTCAAAATGTCTCTCTAATATCTTCTTGTCATGCCATCTTTTGGTTTGCTCTTTATAGAGCTTGGCATTCTCGTAGGCATGGCGACGGAACTCATCCATCTCATTGAGTTGTAGAAGACGTTTTTCACCTACGGCTCTTAAATCAAAATTCAAGTTCTTTATTGCCCAAAATGCCTTGTGTTCTAGTTCGACCGGGAGATGACACGCCTTACCAAAAATCAACCGATAAGGTGATATTCCAATTGGTGTTTTGTAGGCGATTCGATAAACCCATAATGCATCATTTAATCATTTGAACCAATCCTTACGAGATGGGTTCACAGTTTTCTCCAGAATCCGATTAATTTTTCCTATTCAAAATCTCTACTTGAACACTAGTTTGCGGATGGTAGGCCATAGCGATTTTATGAGTTACCCCATATCTAGTTAGAAGGGCTTCAAAATATTTATTGTAGAAGTGAGTGCCTTCATTGCTAATTATTGCCCAATGAGTGCCATAACAGGTAAAGATGTTCTTCCTCAAAAAATTAAGCACCACCTTGGCATCATTCGTAGGCAATGCAACCGCTTCCACCCAGTTTAAGACATAATCTACTGCCACTAGAATGTAAAGATTATTATAGGAAGAGATGAAGGGGGCCCATAAAATCAATTCCCCACACATCAAATATCTCCACCTCTAGAATGTTATGGAGTGGCATCTCATGTCTCTTTGAAATATTACCAACCCTTTGGCATTGATCACACCTTGAGACAAAGAAATGCGCATCTTTGAATAATGTAGGCCAATAAAAACCTGATTGTAGCACCTTGGCTGCGGTTCTCTCTCCTCCAAAATGGCCTCCATATTCAAACGAATGACAATGTCGAAGTATGTCATCAGTTTCTTCTTTAGGAACACACCTTCTTATAATCTGATCTGCACATTGCTTGAACAAGCAAGGTTCGTCCCAAACATAATACTTGACATCATACAAGAATTTTTTCTTTTGTTGAGAGCTTATCTCAGGAGGGAACACTTTGCTAACGATGAAGTTCACATATTCTGCATACCAAGGCAAGATTTTTTTATTACAAGCAAATAATTGTTATCTGGGAATGACTCATTTATCATAGTCTCATCATTAACTTTTCCCCCATTATCTAGCCTTGAGAGATGGTCCGCCACTTGGTTTTTAGTCCCCTTTTTGTCTTGAATCTCTAAGTCAAACTCTTGAAACTAGAACACCCATCGGACAAGTCAAGATTTTGCACCTTTCTTGGCAATTAAATACTTGATAGCGGCATGATCAGTAAAAACAATCACCTTTGTCCCGATGAGATATGCACAGAACTTATCAAATGCAAATACAACTGCTAACAACTCCTTTTTAGTGGTGGCATAATTCAACTGTGCATCATTTAATGTCTTGCTAGCATAATATATAGTATGAAAATTTTGATTTTTTCGTTGGCTTAGAACCGTGCCAACAGTAAAATCGCTAGCATCACACATAAGCTCAAACAGGAGATTCCAATTTGGGGCAACAATGATGGGAGCGGACACTAATCTTGCTTTCAAGATCTAAAATGCCTCAAGACACTTTTCATCAAATTTGAAAACCACTTCTTTTTCCAACAAACTACAAAGCTGTTTAGAGATCTTCGAGAAGTCCTTAATGAAACGCCGGTAGAATCCAGCATGCCCAAGAAAGTTTCGAACACCCTTGACGGAAGATGGCGATGGTAGTTTTTCAATAGTTTCAATTTTTTCTCTATCCACCTCAATTCCCTTACTTGATACTCGATGGCCGAGAACAATTCCTTCTTGTACCATGAAATGGCATTTCTCCCAATTCAACACAAAATTCATTTCTTCACATCTTTTGAGAACTAATGCCAAGTTATCCAAATAATATCAAAAGAATCACCAAATATCAAAAAGTCATCCATGAATACCTCTATAAAGTGTTCCATCATATCAGAAAAAATTGCCATCATATACCTTTGAAATGTTACTGGTGCATTGCAAAGTCCGAAAGGCATCATTCGAAATGCAAAAGTTCCGTAGGGACAAGTAAATGTTGTCTTTTCCTGATCTTCAGGTGCTATAGCAATCTGATTGTATCCTGAATATCCATCCAAGAAACAATAATAGGAATGCCCCGCTAGTCTATCAAGCATCTGATCAATAAACGGCAAGGAAAAATGGTCTTTTCAAGTAGCTTTATTTAACTTTCGATAATCTATACAAACACGCCACCCAGTTACTGTCCTTGTTGGGATAAGCTCATTACTATCGTTCGTCACAACAGTCATTCCTCCCTTCTTCGGTACACATTGCACCGGACTAACCCATGAGCTATCAGAAATAGGATAAATTATGCCCACATCAAGCCACTTGAGAATCTCCTTTTTCACCACTTCCTTCATAATTGGGTTAAGTCGACGTTGGTGCTCAATAGAGGACTTATGATCATCCTCCATAAGGATTTTATGCATGCAAATAAAAGGACTAATCCACTTAATATCCTTATGGACCATCCCAACGCTTTCTTGTACTCTCGCAACACCTTTAATAACTTATCTTCTTGTTCAAGCTCAAGAGAGGCAAAAATAATAACTGTCAAAGAGGATGATTCACCAAGGAAAGCATACCTCAAATGACTAGGAAGAGGCTTGAGCTCTAGTGATAGCGGTTCTTGAATTAAAGGCTTCGAATGAGAACCCAATGATGGCATGTCTAACAATTCAAACTTTGACTTAAAACGAGAGAATTTTTGTGCAGCCTCCAAGTGGTTCACTAACTCCAAATCGTCCTCATTGTATGCATTAAAGACAGCTAATTCAAGATGATCAAATGGGAGTGTTTCTTCATGGTCATGTCGAACACATGTGTCCACTACATTAATTCTATAACAATTTTGATGCTCATCAGTAGGAAACTTCATAGCTTTGAAAATATTAAACTTCACCTCTTGATCTTGAACTCTCATAGTAAACTCCCTTTTTTGCACATCAATAAGAGTTTTACCTATGGCTAAGAATGGTCTACCAAGAATGATTGGAACATCCTTATCCTCTTCCATATCAAGAACAATAAAATCCACCGAAAATATAAATTTGTCAACCTTAACAAGCACATCTTCTATTACCCCCCTTGGATACTTCAATGATCTATCTGCTAATTGGAGTGTCACAGTAGTAGGCCTGACTTCTCCCAATCCCAATTTTTAAAATATAAGCAGTGGCATTAGATTAATACTAGCCCCCAAATCACACAAAGCTCTATCAGAGAACTGGTTACCTATTGTGCATGGTATAGTAAAGCTCCCTAGATCCTTAAGCTTTGCTAAAAGTTTCCTTTGAATGATAACACTGCACTCTTCAGTCAAACCCACTGTTTCAAATTCACTCAATCATCTCTTTTTAGTCAAGATGTCTTTCATAAACTTGACATAACTTGGCATTTGCTCTAGAGCTTCAACAAATGGGATATTAATATGCAATTTCTTGAATACATTCAAAAACTTTGCAAATTGCTCGTCATGTTGTTATTTCTTGAAACGTTGAGGAAATGGTGGGGGTGGGTTGTAGGGAGTAATATTTTCCAAGCATGACTTTTTATGCTCCTGGTTTGTAGCTTCTTTCTCTTGTTCACCATTCTCTTTAGAAAATATGTTTTTTCTGCCACTAAAACATCCGGTTTCTTTGGTTCCTTGACAACATCATTCAGTTCTTTTCCACTCCTCAATGTGATAACCTTGTAGTGTTCCTTACCATCTCTTTTTGGATTAGTCTCTATATTGCTAGGCAAGGTTCCTTGAGGGCGGTAATTAATTGTTGAAGCAAGTTGACCCAATTGAATTTCCATATTCCAGATAGAAGTTGCTTGGCTCAGGAATTGAGTTCTAGTCTCTGTCATGAATTGATTAGTATTGGTTCCCATCTGATGTACTAAATCTTCCAAAGAAGGCTTCTTTTCTCTATGAGTATCTTGAGGATAATAACTTGGTTAAAACATGGGCTTTGTAGATGAAAAGGCTCCAGCTTGATTGTTGTTACTCCAAGAGAAGTTTGGATGATTTTTCCAACCCGAATTGTAATAGTTGCAATATGGATTATTTTGCCTACTACCAACAAAATATAGAGACTTTGCATTATTAGGGCACATATCTCCTGAATGATTGTCTCCACAATTCTCACATGTAACGGTAGGAGTTTGAATGACATGAACTCCAAATGAATCAATTTTTTTAGATAAGGATGTCACTTGAGCAGTCAAAGCCGTAAGCCGTAAGAATATCTAATTTGTGCACTCCTGCTGTTTTTCTTAGAATCATCCTCTCTATATGATATTGAAAGTTGTTAGAGGCCATCTCCTCCAATAAATTATACCCATCCTCAAATGTTTTCGCCATAAGAGAACCACTTACCGCAGTATCAACAATTGTTCTGATAGATCCAACCAACCCATTGTAGAAAATTTGGATGATCAACCAGTCCGGTAGAGCATGATGAGGATATCTCCAAAGCAAATCTTTGTACCTCTCCCAAGCATCATAAAGAGATTCACTGTCCAACTGCATGAAAATAGTGATATCATTCATCAACTTTGCAGTTTTTGACGATGGAAAATATTTAGCGATGAACTTTTTCGCCAAGTCATCCTAAGTGGTGATAGACTCTCTTGGTAATGAGTTCAACCAATTCTTCACCATGTCCCTCAATGAGAACAGAAATAGTCACAACCGGATGGCATCATCATCAACACCGTTATACTTGAAAGTAGCACATATCTCTAGAAAATTAGCTAAATGTGTATTGGGATCTTTGACATGTGAACCCCCAAATTGAGATGCTTGTACCATCTGAATAGTAGTCGGCTTGAGTTCAAAATTGTTGGCTTGTATCGTTGGACGACGAATACTAGTGTGAATCCCATCCACCAGTGGAACAGCATAGTCCCGCATAGACTTAGGACCTTCATTACCATTATTTTGATCGACCATTGTATGGTGTTGAGAAGTTTCTCGCTTATTCTTTCTATTTCTTCGACAAGTTTTCTCGATCTCAAAATCCAAAGGAGCAAGCTCTGAATTTCTTGTACTACGCATACACTAGCCAAACACCTACAAAGCAAAGAAAAGTTTGGTCTAAAATCAAAGATGATTAAATTAATATTAACAAAAAGATTAATAAATTATTCCCCGGCAGCGTCGCCAAAAACTTATTGTCTCAATTTAAGCACGCAAGTATACGTATCGAAACAAGTAATAAAGTGATAAGAAAGTATCGTTCCCACGGAGACTAAATACTAATCTATTGCTAATTACCAATTTATCTCAATCTAATTTTATCCAAACAAAAGTAAAAATAGGATTTAAAACTAAAAAGAAAATAACACTAATAATAAATTTGAAGATTAAAATCAATGAGTGATGAAATCTAGGTTTATAATTTTTTCCCAAACAATCCACTTGATTAAATTCTCTTCCCTCTATGATAAATTAATCCACTATGATTGTTATCCAAGAACACTAAATTCTCTATAAGTCTCTTTCGATGGTCATCTAAAAATACCTTTCTAGACTAACTCCCTATATGCCTATGAGAATTAAATAAAAAAATTCATTAAGAATAAGTTCTCATAAGGAATGCACATGCAACCTGAGTATATTCCTATCTCAAATTAGCATATGTTAATCTATCTAGATCATGAACACAAAATAATTCTGTCGATATTATTAAGGTTCACCAAATCAATTCAATCAATAGTCAGTTAATCAAATCACATTGAACATTGGATAGAATAAATAATCACATGTGGGATCATAGAAGAAAGAAATAAAACTAATCAAATATCATGAATAGGTTCCATTATAACCCTATAATAGAAATTAGTTCTTCATTGAAAATAAAACAAAATCACAAAAGTATTTAGTCATTCTTAGACTACAAAATTAATAGAAGAGTTAAAGTTAAAGAAGATAAAACTCAAGAGCCGATCTCCAATTCCTGTCCTCCTTCTCAATCTTCTGCCTCCAAGAAAAACCCCAAAACTTCTTTTCCCAGAATAAGGGTTAAACTTTCCTATTTATAGGTATAGAGTCATTAGGGTTTAAGAGTCCCAAAATCCGTCTCTAATTCGGCCCCAAAAATTAACGTGTAAAGCTGGAAACGTAAGCAGGCCATGGCCCTCCCACTATATCATGCCGCGGCTTGTATTTTCATATTTCTGTTGTGCAATTCTTTAATTCCCACTGTAACCTCATTTTTTATCAAACTACGGCTTGAAGACTTTTTAGCTTGTATGCTTAGATTCCTTCTTCCGAGAGTGAACCAATTTGGAGTCAAAATTTCTCCTAAACGTATGCAAACATCCCAATGTTCCATATTGTTCATAATCTGTAAAATAAGCATAAAAATCAAATAAAAACACATAATTACATAAAAAGTATAAAATAAATTAAACTTAACTAAAAACAACTAAAAGACTCTAAAATCAACAAAATAGTTATATTTAAAAGTGGTTGATTCGTAGGTATAAAACATACTCATTAATGTCTTATAAAACAAATTATCAATATTTCATGTTTCATGTATTCAAGTTCATACCACTAAAAATAATCATATAATAACTTATTTTTATATCATATTCTCATATGAAAAGAAAATATACCAATATTTTACTAATATTTTTCTCATATGCAAACATGGGTTCTTTAAAAAAGAATTTAATACTAAAGAACACTTACCTTACGAAGGAAAATTTTTGAATTTTCACTTGAATGTCCTCTTCAATCCAACCTTTCTCTTGCCTCCACTTTAATTCTAAAGAAGAAAAAATATTAGGTTGCAAATAAAAAAAATAAGAAAATAATTAAAATAAAATAAAAAAAAAAATGAATAAGAGAAAAATCTAGCACTAATGGAGTCTCCAAAGCTCCCAATGTCTTCCATTTCTCTTTATCTTCTCCCATTATTAACATAAAAGTATAGAGAATCCTAATAAAAAAAATTCAAATTTTTATTCTCTAAAAATCTCTTTTCTTTGATGACATTCCTTACATAGTTTATTCCACAAGGTAACTTCTAAATCTTTCAACACATTATTATAACATATAAAGAATATTTTTGAATTTCAAAAATTTTGTGGAGTGGAAGGAGGATCTAACACAAGGTATCCAACCATACCTTTCTTAGAAGTATGAAACATCCCCATCATTACTCCATTGATTGACTACTTAACAAAAGAAGTCTCTCTCTTGTCTTCTTTAACCGCCTATTAAATTCAAATTATTTTTAATTTCAACTTTTCTTAAATATTGGACTTTACTATTGTTTTCCTTAATCAAAGCCCATTACAAGCAATCTAATAAGGTCCATGGATTAAATCTTCAAAAAAAAATTCAAACTACTAAAATTTTTTTTGGGTTTCTACAAATACCTTCTTATTCTTTCCTTCAATGAAGACAAAACAAATTGAGGTGCTAAGATGAGAGAAAGGGAGAAAGAGTACCTTCTTATTTTCTTTAACAGAAAAAAATAAAGGCGCGAGAAAGGAAGAATATGAGAGTGAGAGAGATGAAGAGATGTAGGCTGAGTCGAAAGAGGGCAGGGGGATGACGAATGTGACAATGAAAGTAATGAGAAAGAGGCGAGGGTGGGAAAGAAGGGAGAGATTGGAACGATGTCCAATCTGTAAAAATTTTAAATAATATAATGTAATTTAAAAAAAAAAAATTGAGGTGCAAAACACTATTTGTGATTTGCAACTATTTGGTCTATAATGTTATTGTGCAATTACATTATTTTATCTTTATAAAAACGTCATTGCATAATTACACTAAACTTTTATTTTTTGCCATTATAAAAAGACAATTATTTCGTAGGTTGCTAAAATCCAATGCTTCATTTGTAGCATCAATACAAGTTAAATTCTTTCATGGCTATGATAAATTTGGAGTTCCAACTCAAAATCAATTGGCAATTAGTGGAGAGACCCAAAAACATATAAGGAAAAGACAAGGAAATTTGTATCTAATGTGGGACTAAATCGATAGACTACTAATGTGAGAAGGATTGATTATAGGCAATGCTGATCATGTCTTTGAGGATGACTCGTCATATGTGAGGATGACCCAATATACTGTTAGATCATTCAACTTCTATGGTAAACATGGGATGACTTATTTTGTCATTTTTCTCTTTTCAATAGAGGGTTTGACAACATAAAAAAAAAAAAAAAACTCAAATTGAATTTATAGTTGATCTAATCTTTTTTCGACTCTTAGGTGAATTTAATGATTTTATTAATTTGTATCGAGGTTTTGATGATTGGAATCTATTTCAATACCTTTTGATAAAAAAAAAATCATATTTTAACAAATAAACATTTCAAAATATTTATCTTAATTTTTTTTTTTCAACTTCATTAGTTCTAAACATTCTAAAATGTAAACATTTGGATTGGTTCGATAAAATAATTGATTATGATAGAAAGTCTAAAACGCCCCGTATTAACATGTTGAAAGTCTGGTTATTAAGTTCATGTCCTTTTTTTTCTATAGAAAACTTCACATTTTCAAATAATAAATATTTTTATTGAAAATATCATCGAGTCCTTCTTTCGAATTGGGGTGACTATTGAAATCAAGTTTAATTCGAATGACTTATGATTTTTTTTAATATAGAGATTTAAATCTATCGAATTGGGAATTTAACCATTACTTTTCATACCTAAGTGACTTGCACTAAAAAATGGGTGAAATAATAATGATGTCATGTTAACCAACGAGCATTGAGCTTAATTGCCAGAACATACCTCCAAAAAGGGTGAGGTCTTAAGTTCAAGCCCCCTAGTTGGCCACCCACATGGATTTATCCCTACTACTTGGTATATGTGATTTTTGGGATATTGTATGTATCCGGGGGATTTGGGCGAGATATGGTGCTCTAAAAGATTAGTTGCCTTGCCCCTACAAGTCAAGCCTATGGATTTGGAACTCTGATCATCAAAAAAATAAAATAAAATAAAAATAATGTTTTCATGTTCTGTGGTATTAAACATCATGTTTGGATTGTTAGAATTTTAATCAAAACTATTTGTTTTATTTTGGGTTTTCTTTGAATTAAAATATCCTTTTGTGGTCCAATTAAATACTAATTTTTTAAAGGGATTGAATTGTTATTAGCAAAAGACATTGGGGATCAAGTTGGAAATAACTTCTTGCAATCTAAGAAGTTTCCATCGATTGGGATATTGTGATTTTCTAAATATATTAGAGTTCTCATTTTCTTAGAGTTTCTTCTAATTTGGTGATGGGTTGGAATTGGAAAAAAAAAAACTCTTTAAAGAAGGAAGTGGTAGCCATCCCTTATTGTGTATGATCGTAAGAGAACCCATCGTTTTCGTTATACAAAAATAAAGGGTAGAGCACCATTATTACAGCTTGAAGGTATATTGTGTTTTGAAGAAGGGAGATCAACCATCGGATCAATAGAAAAATAAGGAGTCAGGATTCATTGTTCTGATCTGTATTGTATCCTTTTATAGAACGTCAGAGGCTAATATTGGATCTCATTCTTGCTGATTGTATTCAAGATTCATCAAAAGGTATGTGATTTGAACCCATTCAAATTTAAAAAATCAGATTGATTAAGTGTGAGAGAGAAGATCCTATCCAACAAATTGGTAAAAAAGCGGGGTTGTATCTCTTACACTTAATTCTTGTATTCAATTCTTAACATAGAAATAACGGTTTTAGTTTGCCATTAAAGAGTTCTAGAAACCCCTTTTGATTTTATTTTTATTTTGTAAATCCATGGGGATTTTCGATTTTGCACTCCACTGAAGTCAGAAATGAGATCGTCGATCTCATCTCCATAGATTTACGTCTCAACCGCCGAAAGTTGAACTCACGGTGACCTCTAATGGTGTCAATATCATCTTCTTCTTTAAAAGTTATAGTAAGGTATTTTTATTGGAGAAGATGACGTTTGGTTTTAGACCTTGGTCAAATTTGATTGACCATGTGATTTTGCTTGACTCTTTAAAAATCATTCACCTAAGGTATAGGGTTGAACTCGACCAATGGGTCAGGCCATATGCCAACTTGACCCGTTGACCCATTTGACCTCGATCAAATTATTTTGACTAAACATATTAACTGAGTTGACTCAGCTATGTTGATTACCTCATTTATGTCACTATTCACAGCATGTGTTATATTAATGTTAAATGCTTGTTTATTCAAATACATGATAACTAATTTTTGGTTCAATTTTTTATCTAACTTTTTCCAAGGGACTATTTTTTAAAGAATGCATTAATTTCTGTTAAGGGACCGTTTGATCAAAATGTCATAGAATCTATTTATTTATTTTGATTGATATAAAATGCTTATTTACCTTGGATGATTGATTCAAAGATCTTTTCGAGACTTATTGTTCTAAATGTGTTTTAAACCCATTAGAGGACAATTAGTTATTGACTTTTCCTTAAATAACTAGAATCACATGTTTGGGATTAAGTGTTTTGGTGTATACACTTACATTCTTTACCATCAATGAACTAAGTGTAATAATTAAAGAAAAATCTTAGAAAAAATTGAATGTAGGTAAATACACCATATCTTTAAAGTACCAAGAACCTAAATACGTGTCTAATCCAAATTAGTTGTTAGGTCTGACCTATAGGGGTTTAGAAAGATCGATAAAGTAGTTGTACTAGGATTCATTACTGTAGTAGAATCGCGTTCTACTTAAAAGTGTCCGACCTACAAAAGTTATGTTTTTCTTGAATTTTAGGATTCAATTTTCATTAAAACCTCAAAGTAGTATTGATTTGCATAAGACTACTAATTTTTCCAAAAGGTGATTTAGGTCAGTTTTATGTAATTCGAGTAAATAGAATAGTCACACGTGTCATAGGAAAACAAAGATAACCCTCATGCCTAAAGGTAGTAGAAGTGTCTAAGTCAAACTGAAACATAAGTGACTAGGTCTATATGCATTTAACCAACTCGGTCCTGGGAGACATATAACATATTTAAATTTCTGCCTGAAAGTGATATTAGATGATGCACCTTGTTCGTTTCCTGCAGGGTGAAAAGTTTTAGCTCATAGTAAAATATCCTGATCAATTTGGCTTAACCTCTAGTACAAATTGAAATAACAAAATAAATCCCTCCTAAAGTTGAAGTTTGTGACATTAGTCATGTTTCTTTGTCAATGTAGTTATGGATGAACTTACTGTTTAAAAGCATTTGGCTAGTATAGAACATTTGACTGGCTCCAACTATTCGTAGTGGAGCATGAATGTTGATATCACTTTAGGATGCATGGATTATGATTTTGCACTCACTGAGGATATGCCTGAGGTTCCAACTCCAATTTCCTAGAATCAGTGAAGGCACATTATGCAAAGTGGGAAAAGGCCAACAGGATAGCCATGATGATTATACATGCATCCATTTTAGAACCTCTACGTGGGAGTATTGAAGTCACTAAGACAACTCGAAAGTTTTTAGCTGTCATCCAGAAATAGTTCGTTGCCAACAAGATGTTTTTACAATACAATTACCTTGCCAGATTGATGGCTTTGAAGTATGATGGTTCTAGAAATGTTAGGGAACACATCTTGAGGATGTCATATCTAGCAATTAGCCTTCGAGAGACTGGTATTAATTTTGATGATATTATGCTAGTGCATATGGTAGTTCTATCCTTACCTAAGTCTTTTAAGACATTTAGAGTGAACTACAGTGCACAAAAAACTAAGTGGGATCTCCATCAATTGACCACCTTGTGTGTAACAGAGGAGGAGCGTCTTAAGAGATTTAGAGCAGAGTAGCTCATTTAGCTATATCTTCTAAAAGCAAGAAGTCTTTCAAGAAAAGATGTTTCAAGAAATGAGGAAAGAAGGATCAGAGTTCAGGAAGCAAAGGAAAGTTTGAGAAAATATCAGGAAAAATTGATAATATTGATTATCAATTTTGTAAGAAACAAGGCCATGTGAAGAAAGACTGCTACAAATATAAGGAATGGATAAAGAAGAACAAATGTATTAATATCAGTTTAATATGTTTTGAATCTAATCTGATAGATGCTCTAGCAAATTATTGGTGGATTGACTTAGGTGCATCTGTGCACATCACCCATTCTTTGCAGGGGTTCAGCAGTTGGAGAAACCCCCGACTCGAGGATAAGCTGTTCCGTGGGAACTCAGAGGCATTAAAGATCGAGGCCATTGGGACTTGCAGCTTAATTTTGGACTCTGGTTTCAATTTGATTTTAGAGGATGTCTTTTATATATCGGCATTTAGGCGAAACTTGATTTCTATTTCTAGACTTGATGCTTATGATTTTGGATTTTTGTTTAAAAATGCTAGCTTATCTAGTTATTCTGGTATAGATATTATTAGTCTTCGTGTTTTGCTGGATGGGTTACGTCAGATATTATTAGATAGTTCTTTTACTTCATCTTTATTATGTGTTTCTTCTGGTTTTTATATTTTTTTTTCAAAACGAAAAAATCAAACCTACGTGATTCACTAATCATCACTCCATCCTCAATTAAACTTCTTAATCCTTTTTTAATTATTTGGGATCACCCTAAACAACCCTCAATTGGATAAAAAGAATAAATAATGCTCGATTGGAATCATAACAGTAATATGCCAAAATACCAAATTTTCAAAATCCAAACGCATAATTAGTAATCGAACCAAGATAACAACAAATAGATAAAATAAACAGCTAAACAAACTAAATAAAACATTCTATGTTGATTTAACAATGCTCCCATACTTGGGATTTTTCAAGTTTGATCCTCAATGTCCCCAGTGGAGTCGTCACTGAAAGCGCCCTCGATCCACGGGGTGCGCGGTTCCGCTTTTGACCCTTGAGATTTGGGAGTAGCCACCTAGTTATTACGGGCTAGGAACCGATCAATGACTCAAAAATAGATAAAGAACTAATCCACTGAAGAAAACTGAATTTGGGGATCATGTTACGGGGTTGGAAGGTGTTAGGCACCAATCCCACCCGGCCAAAATCGGTCTCTACTAATTTTCCAAATAAGTTATATTGCTAAAAAACCTAAATAATAATAAAATAAAAAAAATAAGAAGTTATACCTTTCCGATAGCAAAGACTTTATTCCCTCAGATCCGATAAAAATTGCTCTTTGTACCGTACTTTTAACTTCGTTCTGTCTCCGGATTTGATTTTCGATCTCCGAGGCAAGGTATATCTTCTTTCTTAGATCTGAATTCTTCGAGTTTGTTAATGAATTTTGGAGTATTTTTGGAGGGCTTTTAGGTGTTTTCTAAGCTAAAATCGAAGGAGGGATGTTAGGTAAGGAGTTGGAACTCCAAAACTAGGGTTTAGGGGAGGCTAAGGGGGCTTTTAAACCTATTTCTCTTAGGGTTTATGATTTGATACGAAAATAGGGTGTGTGGACCTCTATTTATAGACTTTTTTAACGGTTGATTTAGATAGAGTTAGTGTTTAATTAGAGTTATGTTTTAGTTAGAACTCTATTAGATTGAGTTATTATTTAATTAGAACTCTATTATGACTTTTAGTCTTATTTGATTGACTTTTAATATTTTGACTTTAGTCTTAATTGATTGACTTTTAATATCTTGACTTCAGTCTTGCTTGATTGACTTTAATACCTTGACTTTAGTCTTGCTTGATTGACTTTAATTTTGACTTTAGTCTCACTTCATTGGCTTTAATTTTTGGAGAACCTCCCTTCTATTATATCTTTAATTCTTTGGACCCCCAAATGGAGGGGTCCTTAAAGAAATATCTCACGAACTTTCAATAATTTTACTTGAAAGCCTGCTTGATCGATTTTTTAATTCAAAATTTTAAATTAATTTCATTAATGTTTCACTTTAATTATTTAATATTTTATTTATTAATTTCAAAATTTTTAATTATGAAAATTGTGAAATTACCGTTTTGCCCCTGGAGAGGACTTTTCACGTTTTAAGTCGATTTTTAATGTTTTAGAATCGATTTTTCGTAAGGAATTCAATGGAAATATTAGTTTGTGTCATTTATGAAATTTTTTGTGTGAAATGGTCATGAACTTTATGAGGGGCATTTTCGTAATTTTGTCAAATTCTGTTAAAATTAGCGAAATGATTTATTTGATTTTGATTTGTTATTTTATGTATTCGAAAGGGTTTTTCTAAACGTAATGTAGGCTCTTGGGTTGTTTTGATGTTAGGGGTATTTTGGTAATTTGATCATTTTTAGTGATTTTTATAGTAAAACTTCTTTTTGTCTGAAAGATGATGATTTCTACGTTTCTGGAGTCGTGTTTTCTTAGCGTAGCGTGGTTTCTAAAGTTTTGTCAGTTTGAAATACCTCATCCGGATTTCTAAAATATTTCTGGTAACAAAATAAAGTAATGGAATACACATCCATCATTGGGAATCATTGCGATCGGATTGACGAGTTGATTAATCAGGCGAGTGCAAAAATGAGGTGTCTACAGTATGTTTATTTAATTCATCATAAATCAGAAGCTCTAGATGTTTTCAAGGTGTACCAGTTAGAGGATGAGAAACAATTGGATCGAAAAATCAAAGCAGTTCAATCAGATAGATGAGGAGAGTATTATAGGAAAATGAATCAAGATGATGTTAATCTTGGATCATTCGTTGAGTATTTGAGAGAACATGGTATCATTCCTCGATACACTACTCCAGGAATACCAGAACAGAATGGTGTTGCTGAACGGAGGAATCGCACCTATCTAGATGCAGCTCAGAGCTTGATGAATCATTCAGATTTATCGAAGTTCTTTTGGGGTAAAGCATTGAAGTTTGAAGTTTGTAGTATATATTCTGAATCGAGTTTCATGTAAAGCTACACCAAAAACTCTGTTCAAGATTTGGACTGGGATGAAGCCTTCAGTTTATCACATCAATGTTTGAGGATGTTCTGCAGAGGCTAAGTTGTATAATCCAGATATCAAGAAACTTGACCCTAGGACCACATCATGTATCTTCATTGGTTATCCTGAGAGGTCCAAAAGCTTTAAGTTTTACCATCCATCTAGACCAATGGAAATTGTTGAAACCAGTCATGATAAGTTCTTTGAGGATGCCCATGATAGTGGGAGTTTGAAGTATCATAAGAGTAATTTTTCTAAGTTTAGGAAGAGTACTCATTTATTTACTCTCCCTGTGGATTTTCTTATATATTCAAACTTTATTTTTCCAATCCTAGAGTTGAAGATGAGAGCACTATACCTCAGGATACAGTCCATCTACTAGTTGTTCCTATTACAGAATCAGTTCATCCATAGACATCTTCTCCTATTTCGGAACCTATCCCTTTGCGGAGATCCTCTAGAGAGTATAGGTTCGCAATTACAGCTGATTATGAAGTATATTTATAAGAAGATGAATTGAGAAATCTATGTGGATGATCCCTTGTCATTTGCAGAAGTCATAAAAAACAATTAATCTCAATACTGATAAGAGGCCATGAGGGAAGAGTTACAATCTATGAAAAGAAATCATGTATGGGAACTAGTAGTTCTTCCAAATAATCGTAAGGTTATTGACTGCAAGTGGGTTTTCAAGAGAAAGAGATATTTAGAAGGAAAGGTTGAAAGGTTCAAGGTAAGGTTGGTTGCAAAAGGTTTTAAGCAGAAACCAGGTATTGATTTCTCAGAGACCTTTTCTCCTGTATCATCTAAGGATTCTCTGAGAATTATTTTGACCATAGTCGTTCATTATGATCTAGAACTACACTAGATGGATGTAATGACAAATTTCCTTAATGGTGACCTTGAAGAGGATATCTATATGGCTCAGCCTGACAGATTTACAATCCAAGGCAAGGAGCACATGGTGTGCAGTCTGAAGAAATCCATATATGGATTGAAGTAAGCCTTTAGGTAGTGGTACCTAAAGTTTGATTAAGTTGTTATCAGGCATGAGTTCAAAGAAAATGTGGTGGATAAATGCATTTACCTCAAGGTTAGTGAGAGCAGATTTGTGATTCTTATTTTTTATGTGGACGATATCCTACTTGCTTACAACGATATTCACTTATTTCATGATACGAAACATTTTTTATCATCGAATTTTGACTTGAAAGACATGGGGAATGCTAAGTATGTCCTTGGGATCAAAATTCATAGAGATCGTTCTGCTGGGTTACTGGGTTTGTCCCAGAAAATTTATGTTGAGAAAGTTCTCAAGAGATTTCATATGCAGTCTTGGGCACGTGGTGAGACCCTAGTGGTTAAAGGTGACAATTTTAGTGAAAAATACTGTCCCAAGAACCAAATCGAGAGAATTCAGACAGATTCAAAAGTATATGCTTCAGTGGTTGGAAGTCTTATGTATGCAATAATTTACATCCGACCGGATATCAGCTATGTTATTGGCATGCTTGGTAGATATTAGAAAAATCCTGAGATTCAATAATTGGAAAGCAGTGAAGAAGGTATTTAGGTACCTACAGAGGACAAAAGATTTTATAGTGGTTTTCAAGAGGTCAAGTGAGCTTAAAGTAGTCTGTTATTCAGACTAAGATTTTGCTAGATGTTCCGACACTCGGAAGTTTACTTCTGGATATGTTTTTACATTCGCTTGTGGGGCAGTTTCTTGGAGAAGCTCCAAACAATCGATTATTGCAGATTCCACCATGTGCTGAGTATATCAGTTGTTATGAGGCTACTCGGTAGGCTATGTGGTTAAGGAACTTCATCATGGAGTTAGGCATTGTGGATTCTATCCATAGGCCTTTGGTTATTTTTTGTGACAATGAATCTGTAACCAAGTTTGTGAAGAAAGAACGAACTACTAAAAGCAACAAACACATAGACATCAAGTATTGTTTAGTGTGTGAGAAAGTTCGAGAGGGCATTATTGAAGTATCCCATGGGTCTACAGACCAAATGATTGCAGACCCTCTAACTAAAGGGTTATTGCCTAAAGTATTCAAGTAGCATGTTAGTCACATGGGAGTTTTAGAGTCTTTTGACTATGTAACCTAAATGGTTTATCTTATCTTTATTGATGTTTTATTTGAGACTATTATTGTCAGTTCAGTTATTAATAATAAAATTTTATTTAATGCTCTTTACTATTGACATTATTGTTGTACCATGGTATATATATACATGTATCTTGTGCATTATGCAATGAGGATAAAGATTTGGCTTGAGAACACGGTTAAAATGTTCATGAGGATAGCTTGGCTAGATGCACTTGGGCAATGCATTATTAAAGCCTTCATTTTGATAGGATGGTGATGGTTTTCACATGGCAGTTGTTGTAACATATCAGAGTGACACATTCAATATGTGAAGTTTGACGAATTTAGAGAATGTACACAAGTAATTGCATAAGGAGTTTATATTATCTCTCAATACTCTACAAAACCACTATGAGGATAAATTCTCAATTCCTTGATAATCCAATTTTGTGATCATGGAATTGTCTTGGTGCTGACTCTAAGGAGTGCCAAAGCATTCATGATCCACTATTGGCATTGTCGTTGAGATTGGGTGAAAGTTAAAGTGGTAACTAATTGTCTTAGCCAATGATTTCTAAAACTAAGAGTAGCCACTAGATCTTAAAGTAAAAAAACTTTTCAATACCCAAGTTTTTTTTGCAAAACAAAATTATTTATTAGACCAAGTGGGAGATTGTTAGAATTTTAATCAAAACTATTTGTTTATTTTGGGTTTTCTTTGAATTAAAATATCCTTTTGTGGTCCAATTAAATACTAATTTTTTAAAAGGATTGAATTGCTATTGGCTAAGGACATTGGGGACCAAGTTGGAAATAACTTATTGCAATCTAAGAAGTTTCCATCGATTGGGATATTGTGGTTTGCTAAATATATTAGAGTTCTCATCTTCTTGGAGTTTCTTCTAATTTGGTGATGGGTTGGAATTGGAAAAAAAAACTCTTTAAAAAGGGAAGTGGTAGCCGTCTCCTATTGTGTATGATAGTAAGAAAATCCCATCGTTTTCGTCATACAAAAATAAAGGGTAGAGCACCATTATTACAGCTTGAAGTTATATTGTATTTTGAAGAAAGGAGATCGACCATCGGATCGATAGAAAAATAAGGAGTCAGGATTCATTGTTCGGATATGTATTGCATCCTTTTATAGAATATCAAGGCTGGTTGGACCATGGGATCATGAGTTAGGCAATGGATCGTAGGCTGGGTCTCATGTTAAAAAATCTGAGATATGGTAATAAAGAAAAATAAAGAGCCAGGGGAAAGATTAGAAAACTCCTCTGTTCTAAACGAGTGATTTTTTGCTCACAACCCAACAACCGATTGACATATGACACAAATGATGTAAGTAATACAGAAAAAATTTCTCTCTCTTGCTTGCACAACTTCTGTCACAGATTTTAATTTTAAGATTTCAAATTTAAAAAAAAAAAGTTGTGGGGCCATATGGATTATTATATTGGCTATTGAACACCACCACCTTCTATATTTCATTAAAAAACTCACGGTAAAAAAGAAATTCTAAAAAATAAATTTTTTTGAGGTTGATCCAAGATGTTGAAGATGAACAGCAATCGAGCACTCAAATTTAAAAATAAAAGTTTTAACGGTGAAAAATAATTTTTGTTGTTGTTGAAATTTATGAAATTTGTCATCTACAACATTGTGGTATTAGATCTTATTTTTGAATATCACAAAATGATCTAGTCAAGAAATTTTATTTTTCACCATAGGTAGGAGAGAGAAAATTTCTCTATTATTGCTTACTGAAAGCACCCTCGATCCGCGGGGTACGCGGATCCGCTTTTGACCCTTGAGGTTTGGGAGTCGCCACCTAGTTATTACGGTCTAGGAACCGATCAATGACTCTAAACGGATAAAAACTAATCTAAAACCAAAAAAAAACTGAATTCGGGGATCATGTTACGGGATTGGAAGGTGTTAGGTACCAACCCCGCCCGGCCAAAGCCGGTCTCTACTAAATTCCCAAGTAAATTACATTGCTAAAACCTAGATAAAAATAAATAAAAATAAAAATTTACCTTTCCGATAGCAAGGACTTTGTTCCCTCAGATCTGACAAAAGAGCTCCTTGTACCGTGCTCCCTTGCTTCGTTCTGTCTCCGGATTTGACTTCGGATGTCCTAGACCGAGGTATCTCTTGCTTTTGGATCTGAACTCTTCAAGTTTGTTGCGGATTTGGGGGTGTTTTTGGAGGACTTTTAGGCGTTTTCTAGACTAAAATTGAAGGGGGGATGTTAGGTAAGGAGTTGGGGCTCCAAAACTAGGGTTTATAGGGGGCTATGGGGGCTTCTAGACCTACTTCTCCTAGGGTTTATGATTTTATCCGAAAATAGGGTGTGACCACCTCTATTTATTAGGGGTGCACATTGGATTGGATAAATCCGAGAACCGAACCAATCCGAAGCTTTTGGATTGGATTGGTTCGGATTAAATACACCCACGGTTCGGGTACGGTTTGAAAAAAAAAAAAATCAGGTTAATTCAGTTCGGTTCCGGATTAAGAATATAATAAACCGAACCAATCCGAAATCCGAACCGTAATATATATATATATATTATTATATATAATATATATAATGATTTAAAAAAAAATATTTTCTTAATTTCTCTTTCTCCTTCGCATCGAATTTGGGGAGTTTGTAAATCGAGAACGAGAACCCTAGCCGCCGTCTTCGCCGGTCGTCTCCCCGCGCCACCTCGTCGGAAAATATAGAGGATTCTCTCGAAACATCGCCGCTGTCTCCTTCGCTCACCTCGTCGGAAACACAGAGATCTCTCTCTTTCGCTCGTAAACCTCGCCGCCGTTCTCGGTCGTCTCCCTCCGTTACCTCACCTCGTCGGAAAACAAAAACAGAGGTAACTCTCTTTCTCTCTCTCTCCTCTCTCTCTCTCTCTCTCTCTCTTATTGCCGTTATTCTCACTCGTTTCGAAGGTTCTATCCTTCGCTCGGATTCTCTGTGTGAAATTCAAACACAAAAATTTCTGATATATTCGAACAAACACAGTCAAGGAAAATTTTAAAAATTGACAAACAGAAGCAAAAAAAAATCCCCGAGTACCGCAAGAATGGTATAGTAATGTAGTTAAAAAATTATGTTCTTAGGAAAGAAAAAAAAGAAAAAAACTCACTTTAATGGCATTCTTGATGACCTTGACGACGTGTGGAACATAAGACTTAACTTCCTCCATGGTTTTGCCTTGGCTGAAAGCGTAATTATAATCGTTGCCTCCAATCTCTCCCACCAAAAACAGAGCCATTTCAAGTTTCTTGGCACACTCTGTAACATTGGTAAATAAGTAATTATGCCCAAAATTGGCCTAATAATAGGTATGATAGAGTGGATATAATAAGGTTTTGTTTTATTTTATTTTGTTGGCCTATTGTTTCCTCTAATATGAAGAGTACATAGTTAGCTAAATCACCTGATTTAGTGCTGCAGATAGTCTTGAGATGAGTCTTGAACCAACTTGCCAATCAAGTTGGATAGAAAGGGAACTGTTGGTCACTTGCATTTGAATATTGTGGTTTCCAAAGAAGGAATAATCAATTGCCGTGGCTCCAGCGACTGCAAAGTTCACACCATGATCGAACGATGCTTCATCATCCAAGTAAGGGTTAAGGAAGGGGAGACCAAGGGCATTAGCTGTAAAAAGCATCAAATTTATACATAATAGAAACTTATAATTAGCCTCAAAACAATAGATCTAGTGATGCAAAATATATGAAATAAACAAGAAACAATCAAGAAACACGAGATTTACCCAAGAAATCGATCATAAGTAGTCCATTAGAACATCGACCGGTTGATTTGTTGAAAAAGGTCTCACCATATGGAAGATTAGTAATGAACCAAAGGGCTCCGCCTTCATTTTCACGAATTAGATTACCTACATCGGATATCGAGTCCCCAAACTGATAAATTGATCTGTAAGAGAGACTCTTGTGTTGAGCAAGACATTAATTGTTTGTTTGTTTTTGCTTAAATACAAGAAAACGAAAAGAATAGTGTGGTTTTTACTAATCACCTAACGTCACCTTAAACAGATGACAAGAATGCCTATCCCTACATGCAATTTGAATGAAATTTTAGACTGCTGAGATATGGAAAATAGATTAGTTTGCTGAAATAAAATTTTATCCTGTCCTTCATGGAATGTTGACTTATGTATCCTTCCTATGAGTTACATTCATGTCACAGGTATAAAGGTAAATTCATCAAATTGTTCAAATTATAAAATTTTAAAAAAAATTACGAAAACGAGTATACGTGTGAATTAGGGGACCTCATAACCACTTTATAGTCTACAATTGAGTGGTTTTAACTTTTTTTCTCTATTCTTAATAATTGATTGCTTCTTAGTTATATTTTTTAACTATTTTTTTTTATTTTTTCTTTTTCATAAATAGAAATAAATACACCAAAATCATGAGATACTAACATCAAAGTACTAACTCTTTGAATGTAATGCTTTATATAATTGCTTTAATGTTATGTTAGACTAAGGATTTATTACTTTTATTAGATGTCAAGTATTGGAGAAGCGGACGTTCCAACTTCTAGTATTGAACCAATTGTTGCTCAAAATTCGACAATTGGTAGTGGTAGTGGCACTGCAACCTCAAAAGTAGATGTAAGTCCTACTCGAAAGAAACCTCGTAGGCCACAATCTGATGTTTGGGAACATTTTGTCAAAATAAAAATTGATAAAGGAGGAAAGGCAGAAAGGGCTAAATGCAATTATTGTGGTACAGATTATGGGTATTCAAGTGCTAACGGGACTACCACATTAAGAAAACATTTGAGTAAATGTTCCAAGTATCTATACAATAATGACAAAACAAAAACTTTTATCATTCCAAAAAGTAGGACAAGAAGGAGATAGTAATCTTACCGCTTGGAAATTTGATCAAGAGTTGTGTAGAGATGCCTTGACTAGGATGATTATTGTTGATGAATTGCCTTTCAAGATTGTTGAACGTGAAGGATTTCGATTCTTTTTAAGTGTGTTGCAGCCTAAATTTCAATTAGTATCTCGCACCACGGTGGCAAGAGATTGTTTACAATTGTATGCAGCTGAGAAGAAGAAGTTGAAGAACTTGTTGAATAGTTCTGTGCATAGAGTTTCCCTCACAACAGATTTGTGGACTTCCTTACAAAATATCTCTTATATGTGTCTTACTGCGCATTTTATAGATAAAGATTGGAAATTACATAAAAGGATAATTAACTTTTGTGTAGTTACGAGTCATAAAGGCGAGAAAATTGGTAAAATGATCGAGTTATGTTTGCTTCAATGGGGTATAGAAAATGTGTGCACTATTACGGTTGATAATGCAAGTTCTAACGATGTTGCCGTGGGATACATGAAGAGAAAGCTAAATAAAAGACATGGTTGCATTTTAGATGGCGAGTTCTTGCATATGAGGTGTTGTGCGCATATATTGAATTTGATTGTGAAGGATGGGATGAATGATGTGCATGATTCAATTGTTAAAATTCGTGGTGTTGTAAAATACGTTAGAAGTTCCCCTGCAAGAGCTCAACAATTCAAGAAGTGCGTTGACCAAGAAAGAATCACGTGTAAGAGTTCTTTGGTTCTTGATGTTTCAACTAGGTGGAATTCAACATACCTTATGTTGGAAACTGCAGTAAAGTTTCAAAAAGCATTTGAACGATTGGAAGAACAAGAACCACAGTTTAGTAATGAACTCAAAGATGGGCTTCCCACCGAAGAAGATTGGAATTATGCTCGGGTATTAGCTAAGTTTTTGCAAACTTTTTACGAGGCTTCTAAACGCATGTCAGGCTCATTGTATGTAACTGCTAATACGTATTTTCATGAAGTTTGTGCTATTGAAAGCACTATTTCTGATTGGTCTAGAGAGCCTTGATCCTTGCTTGAGTTCCATGTCAATAAAGATGAAGGAAAAATTTGATAAATACTGGGGGAACATTGATAAAGTAAACTTGATGTTGTTGGTTGCAGTGGTGTTAGATCCTTGTTACAAGTTGAGGTATGTCAAATTTGTTACTCAAATCTTTATACACCCACGAAGGTTGATGGCTTGGTTAAGAAGGTAAGAGAAACAATGAATCAAATTTTTGAACAATATCAACTTCTTGATTCAACTTCAGTTGCTTCTTCATCTGGTTTTACTCAGAATTCAAAAGAGATGGATCTTGATCGACCAATTAGTGAAGTTAGTGTGCAAAGAAAGTATCTCCAATCTGAGTTTCTAAGACAAATGGAAGAAGAAGAAAGTGTGGAATGCAAATCGGAAGTGGATAAATATTTGGAAGAAAGAGTGGAAAAGCAAGACTTGAATTTTGAAATTTTGAATTGGTGGAAAATGAATTCTTTCAAATATCCCATACTTTCTAAGGTGGCACGAGATTTATTATCCATTCTTGTTTCCACTGTTGCTTCTGAGAGTGCTTTTAGCACTGGAGGTCGTATACTAGATCAATTTCGAAGCTCCCTAACTCCAAAATTAGTGGAATGCTTAATTTGTGGACAAGATTGGTTACGTGCTTCACCTCTTCCAATTGATGTTGAAGAGAGGCTAGAGGAACTTGAAGAAGTTGAGTCAGGTAACCTTTTATTTTTGTTATTTTGTCATTTTACTCATTTATAAAATTATAATTATTCTATTTAATGAAAATTCATTTCATTTTTTTTACAGTCATTATAGATGATGAAATCTTTCCATCTGTTTAGTGATTAGTTGATTTTCAAATGCCTCTTCACTTGCGATTATAGGTAAATTACTTTTCTAAAATTATAGTAAGAAGTAAATTGCTTTTTAAATACATATTTAATAATGAATTAATGATGATGTTTATTTTTCTATTTTTAGGTCTTATGGATTGGAGCATGAAAGAAGACATGGAATGGACTCACTTGATTTTAGTTATAATTTCTATTTTGTATTGACTTGTATTATATAAGACATATGTTCATGGGTTATTTATTTTTGTGAGTGAGACATTTGTTTGTTTGATGAATGATTTTTATTTGAATTTATTTTTGGAATTCAAGTTGGATTGGCATAAACATGAATTGTGGTTAAGTATTTATTCACTTATTCATTTTCTATTGTTTATTTTTTGATTTCTATATTATTTTCATATTATATTTGTTTTTGTTATGCCTTTTGATTAAAATCATTGATGATTGTGAATTTATTTATTTATTTAATGTTTTTACTTTATGATATTTAATATTAATTAGCATAAATGCATAATTGTGTTCTTTATGTTGTTGTAGATTGATATATTTTCTTGATTAATGATGGATTCGACTTTAAATAAGCAACAAGCAACAAGCAACATTTGATTTTAAGCATGCATTTGATCTTCGATCATCCCTTACAAGGTAAGTGTTTAATGATTTTTATTTTCTAATTGTTTTCATGATTTTTATTTTTAATGTGTTAAAAATAATAAGTATTTTGGATTGATTCATGATTTTTATTACTATTAGATTAGTTCATTATTTTTTAATGATTTTTATTACTATTGAAAATATTAAGTATGAGAACCGAGAACCGATCCGAACCAATCCGAACCAAGATTGGATTGGATTGGATCGGTTCTATAGGGTAATTGGATTGGTTCGGTTCCAAAGTTGTAGAACCGATCATGTTTGGTTCGGTTCCAATTTTGCCAAAATCCGAACCAATCCGAACCATGTGCACCCCTACTATTTATAGATGTTTTTAGGGGTTGATTTGGATAGAGTTAGTGTTTAATTAGAGATCTTTTAATTAGAGTTGTGTTTTAGTTTTGACTTGTTTTAGGTAGAATTATGTTTTAATTAGAATTATTTTAGGTAGAATTATTTTTAAGTTAGAACTCTATTAGATAGAGTTATTAATCAATTATAATTCTATTATGACTTTTTGTCTTATTTGATTGACTTTTAATGTTTTGACTTTAGTCTTAATTGATTGACTTTTAATATTTTGACTTCAGTCTCGCTTAATTGACTTTAATTTTGACTTCAGTCTTACTTGATTGACTTTAATACCTTAACCTTAGTCTTGCTTGATTTACTTTAAATTTTGGAGAACCCCCTTCCATTATTTCTTTAATTCTTTGGACCCCCAAATGGAAGGGTCCTTAAAGAAATATCCCACGAACCCTCAACAATTTTGCCTGAGAGTCCGATTAATCAATTTTTTAGGTTCAAAATTTTAAATTAATTTCATTAATGTTTCACTTTAATTATTTAATGTTTTATTTATTAATTTCGAATTTTTTAATTATGAAATTACCGTTTTGCCCCCGGAGAGGACTTTTCACGTTTCAAGTCAGTTTTTAATGTTCTAGGATGTTTTAGAATCGGTTTTTCGTAAGGAATTCAATGGAAATATTAGTTTGTCATTTATGAAGTTTTTTTGTGTGAAATGATTGTAAACTTTATGAGGGGCATTTTCATAATTTTGTCAAATTCTGTTAAAATTGGCGAAATGATTTATTTGTTTTTGATTTGTTATTTTATGTGTTTGAGAGAGTTTTTCTAAGCGTAACATAGGCTCTAGGGTTGTTTTGATGTTAGGGGTATTTTGGTAATTTGGTCAATTTTTAGTGATTTTTATCGTGAAGTTTCTTTTTAGTCTGCAAGATGATGATTTCTATATTTCTGGGTCGTATTTTCCTAGCGTAGCGTGGTTTCTAAGGTTTTGTCAGTTCGATATACCTCATCCGGATTTCTGAAACATATCTGGTAACAAAATAAAGCAATGGAATACACATCCATCATTGGGAATCATTGCGATCGGGTTGACGAGTTGATTAATCAGGCGAGTGTAAAAATGGGGTGTCTACAGATGCCCCTCTTTGGCAGAGGGTTGAAGCAAACTAGATAGCAAATTTATTTTGGTAGATAGTGCGATATCCGAATGCCAAAGCTAGTGACAGTTCATTTTGCAGCCTGATTTAGCAATTTGTCAGGGTGTTCGGATCCTTGAGGGTAAAGCTCTCCCCGAATCAAAAGGTTGTCAGGTCCTTGAGCGTAAACTCTCACTGACGTTGTCAGATCCTTGAATTTTAAAGAATTCTCCCTGACTAAAAAGTGCAAATGTGCAAGTGTGTGCACTGTGTGAAACTGAGTAAAACTTGAGCATAAATTGAGCATAGTCTGAGCATAAACTGAGCATAATTTGAATAAAATTTCGAGAAAACCCTCGACGATAACTGAGCAAAATCCAAGATAACCCTTGGCGGAAACTGAGCAAAATCCAAGATGGAAATTGAGCAAAATCCAAGATAACCCTTGGCGGCAACTGAGCAAAATCCAAGATAACCCTTGGCGGCAACTGAGCAAAATCCAAGATAACCTTTGGCGGCAACTGAGCAAAATCCAAGATAACCCTTGGCGAAAACTGAGCAAAATCCAAGATAACCTTTGGCGGCAACTGAGCAAAATCCAAGATAACCCTTGGCGGCAACTGAGCAAAATCCAAGATAACCCTTGGCGGAGACTTAGCAAAATCCAAGATAACCCTTGGCGGCAACTGAGCAAAATCCAAGATAACCCTTGGCGGAGACTAAGCAAAATCCAAGATAACCCTTGGCGGAAACTGAGCAAAATCCAAGATAACCCTTGGCGGAGACTGAGCAAAATCCAAGATAACCTTGGCGGCAACTGAGCAAAATCCAAGATAACCCTTGGCGGAAACTGAGTAAAATCCAAGTTAACCCTTGGCGGAAACTGAGCAAAATCCAAGATAACCCTTGGCGGAAACTGAGCAAAATCCAAGATAACCCTTGGCGGCAACTAAGTAAAATCCAAGATAACCCTTGGCGGAGACTAAGCAAAATCCAAGATAACCCTTGGCGGAAACTGAGCAAAATCCAAGTTAACCCTTGGCGGCAACTGAGCAAAATCCAAGATAACCCTTGGCGGAGACTGAGCAAAATCCAAGATAACCCTTGGCGGCAACTGAGCAAAATCCAAGATAACCCTTGGCGGAGACTGAGCAGAATCCAAGATAACCCTTGGCAGAAACTGAGCAAAATCCAAGATAACCCTTGGCGGAGACTGAGCAAAATCCAAGATAACCCTTGGCGGCAATTGAGTAAAATCCAAGATAACCCTTGGCGGCAATTGAGCAAAATCCAAGATAACCCTTGGCGGAGACTGAGCAAAATCCAAGATAACCCTTGGCAGCAACAGAACAAAATCTAAGATAACCCTTGGCGGCAACTGAGCAAAACTGGTAGATGAATGAATGAATTTTGGAGAAAACTGATTAGAACAAACCGGAGAACGAATAAATCTGGAAGATAATGAATCTGGAAGAGAAATGATTGATTCCAAGAATGATTGAATCTGGAAAAGAATCTGGAGACTGAAAGAATGTTATATCTCCTATGTGAGATCCGAAATACTTTTGTTTGAACCTCAAGGATTTATCAAAAAATTTTAAAACCTGAATTTTTATTTCTTTCGAACCTCAAGAGTTTTTTGAAAAACTGTTATCAAGAGGGTTACCTTAAATTTGGGGTTGTCATTATCTCTTAGGATTAACATTGCTCAAAAACAAAATGCCTCTAGCTTGACAACGACCATGGCCTTGAGAGTAATTGAACACATCATAAAAAAATGCCCCTAGTATAAGGGGAAAAATTACATTAAAAGGAAAGAAAATGCCCCTTGTATGAAGGTTTGAAATAATTGATTACCACAAGCGCAATAAAGACTCAACTTTTAATTTTGATTAATTTTATTGAAGGTTTTTGAGTCAGGCTCAAGAGTACAAAATTATTTCCTTTCGAGTTTCATTATAAAATTCACCCTTATCCCCCTTGGTTCACTTGGGGAAGTAAACATTTTTAGATCGATCGTAGACAAGATACTTGTGGCTTCTGAGTCTATGCTTGATTTAAGCTAAGTATTGAACTTGATTATTCGGACTTCTGATGTTTTAGCTCGGACCGCTCTCAGCTTGGGATTTTTTTTTTTTTTTATTGCTCTAACTTTTGCCTAGATCGCCTTTTCAGGTTTTCAATCTAGCGAGCTTGCTCTAGCTTTTGCCTAGATCGCATTTTCAGGTTTTCGATCTAACGAGCTCTTTTTTTTCTCTTGGCTCTGATTGTTGCCAAAGTTGTCCTTTCAGATTTTCAACCTTGCGAGCTTGCCTTAATTTTTGCCTAAGTTGCCCTTTTTCGAGTTTTCAACTTAGTAGGCTTCATCCTTTTTTTATATTCTTTTTCTCTTCTGAACTTCTGGAGTTGCTGTCTGATCATGCTTTGCTATCTTCCTTGACTTCTCGCACAGTACTTAGGAGGACTTTTATGGGTAAGCTTAGGACTGGGTATAAAAAGAAAGGGATTTTGAGGCTCAAAAACCCCAAATGCCCCTTGTGTGGCATTTCATTTGAACTTTTTTCTTGAATTTTCTTCCCCATTTTGGATGATATTTCTTTCTCTTTTGAATTTTTTTTTTTTGAATTTTTTTTATTTTTTGTGTGGGGAAATAGATTTTTTTTTATTTTGATGTGGTCGGGCCTGAAGTAACTTCTCAGGTTGCCTACGTACCCCAGAATTTTAGGATCAGACCAAGACGTAGTTCGAATTTTTCCCTCCCCTAGGTTAGGTGAACGGGCTGAGAAAAAAAAAGGCATAATTTTTTTTTGAAAATACTACAAAAGGGTTGAGAAAGGATATATTGAACTGGGTAACTGGGTAATATGAAGGTTGATTCGGCCAAAGATGGCCTCCTTAAATGTAGTACCGTTTGATTTAGTCAAGGTTGGTTGGTTCTGGTAATTCAATTCCATCATGATCTTGAAGTTTGACAGCCTTTCCTGGTAATATTTCCTTAACGAATGAATTGGATTCAGACTTTCTCCTATAGTCGAGGAGGAGTGTTCAATTTTCTTTGAAGTCTGATAGTTAAATCCTTAACTTGTAAATGATGAGCTTTGACCTTTTTGTCCAATGCACGGGTGACTCTTCTTAGATAAGTTTGCACATGGTACAGGGCTTTAACTCGTTTTCTTCGATCAAGTTTAATTCTTTATACTGCTGACGAACCCAATCTGTTTTTAACAAATGATTTTCTAACAAGACCCTAAGAGATGAAATTTCCATTTCAAGTGGCAAGACTGCTTCCATGCCATACTCTAAAGAGTATGGAGTAGCTCCACTAGAGAATCGAATTGAAGTTTGATATGTCCATAGCGTGAATGATAATTTTTCTGACCAATCTCGATGTGATTGACACATTTTCTTGATAATAGTCTTGAGACTCTTACTAACTGCTTCAACCGTTCCATTGATCTGAGGACGGTAGGGGGATGATTTGTGCTTCCGGATCTTCAACTTTAAACATAGAGTAATGATTTATGCTTTGAAGTACGACCCGTTATCAGAGATCAGTTCAAAAGGTACCCCCATATCGACTGATAATACGTGATTTGAAACTCAAGATGTAGTAAGGATAGTGCTGATACATTTTATAACATCTTCTTTGATTCCATCGATATAGACGAGTATCTATTCCGTGTTGAACAACACCCAAGCTTGTACCTAACATACTCTCATATGATCACACGAACAAGTCTTTTGAAATTTCTGAGTAAATTCATTATCCCCTTGTGTTCCTCTAGAGATAAGATGGTTCTATTTGAATCTCTTTAGGAATTTATTTCTGTTCCGAGGTCAATGACCTTTGCTTTCTTGAGCCCGACTCTTATCTTCTTGTCTTTGAATCTAGATTATTAGTTAATTCGTTAATACGCTCAAGGTATTCAAAAATTTCCTTTATCCGATCAATTTCAGATGGAGCAACAGACACCTCTATAGACTCGATGAACTAACTTGACTCAATAGGAAAGAGTAGACTCAATATAAGGAAGACATGACCTTGCTGGAAAAAAGGACTCGAGCTAACCCAAATGACTCATGAAAACTCAAGACAAGTACCCACACGAGTTTGATTAAGACTGAGGACTGAGATATTGTTTATAACCGATAGGATTGAAGCACTATGATCTTCAAAGAACAATTGGATGATGTTGAGAAATTTTGAGGTCATTTCTGACTGTTGACTTGATATTGACGTTTACTCTAACTGATCGGATTTACAACCCTACCTAGACGATGGACGATTGAGCTTAGATACAATGATAACCCTTAAACCTCTTTGAAGGTGAATTTAACCAATTTCAGTGTCACCCCCTTGATAACATTTTAAATGAACCCTGAGATTTTATTGAATTTTGTGCACCAATCCATTAAACAATTCATTAACGTAATGATTACTCAAAAAAAATAATTTTATTGCACTCTTGAAAAATATTGACAAATAATGTTTTCATTGAATAACAACTTCCACAAACATATTTCAATAAATTTTCATGCAAAAATAGATCTTTTGTAAATTATTTTTCCTTCATTTTCTTTTCTTTCGAAAAATATTTTCTTCTGGAAAATAATTTGTTATTGGAAAGCATTTTCTCTTGGAAAATCTTGTTCTTATGGAAAACATTTTCTAGAAAACATTTTTTCCTTAGAAAACATTTTTTCTAGAGAATAACATTTTTTCTGGAAAACACTTCTTTTGGAAAACATTTTTTCTAGAAAATACTTTCTTTTTCTTCTTTGAAAATTTGATTTCCATTTTGATTTAAATGGCCTGGTCCATCATGATTGTTGGATCGGGATGGACTGGGTCATTATTGTAAAAGAATGGATTTTTTTATTGGATCGGTGCACCCATTTTACTTTTCAAAAGTAACATTTTTATCCTTGAGATCAATTATGCACTCGGATCTCATCATTCACATCACTTACATACATTCACATGCATTCTGATATCATCATTCACATACATTCATATCAATCACAAAGTCTCATAAGATTCCATTCAATGAACAACCCGGGAACACCCACGATAAGTTCGAGTCGTGACCTACTGGGAAGGTTTCTAGACTCTAAGCTTACTACGTGCAATGCATTTTTATCTGACCACCCTTGCCCAAGCACACCTATATACCTTTCGATACGTGGTGACTTGGTTTGATATACCGTATAGGTGATAATTTAAAACCTCAATTCACTTCTCTGAAGCCAAAAACAGCCAGTTTGATCTCCAGTTGAGAGGTGGCGCACAATGCTGAGCAAGGGCCCACTTAAATACCTCTCGTCTAGAATAGACGTAGTCTATCCCCCTCGTACAGTAGGGTACAGCGGGGCAAGATCTTGCTTAGGCACTGGTTTTGACCAAGAAGTGCAATTGATATACTTAGATTACCTTTTATACCTACGGGTACGAGTCAAGAGTTGTAGCTTTCATAAATGGTTTGGCATCCCATGAGGGGACCGACTACGTACTAGTACTACGTTGGCAATCGGGACATGTGACTGTGTGGCTTACAATAGGTCAAAGGCTTAGGTCGCCCCAGCCTGGGTGCATCAATATATCTCTCAGAATCACCTGATCAGACGGTATTAATGCCCCCAGTTTGATATACCCTAAGGTACGTGACTGGAGTTGTGGGTTTCATGAATGACGTCGCATCTCCGAAGAGACCGGGCCACGCACTAGTGCCACGTTGGCTAAATGGGACGTGTAAGTGAGTAAAGCGATAAACGTGCATGTGGTGTGTGCAAAACAGGGTGGGGTGTGCCCGGGGCCTTTTCAAGCAAATGGGCCTAATCATATACATATGAAAATTTAATCAAGATCAAAACTATTCGGATCAAATGAAAATTCAATCAAAGTCAACATTATTCCAATCATATAGGCAAAGATAAGTCTCAAAAGGAAATATTTTGTTCTCTTGAGCCTGACTCAAAATCTTTAATAAAATTAATCAAAATTAAAAGTTGAGTCTTTATTGCGCTTGTGGTAATCAATTATTTCAAACCTTCACACAAGGGGCATTTTCTTTCTTCTTTTTCCTCCTTATACTAGGGGCATTTTTTAATGATGTGTTCAATTATTTTCAATCCCATGTTTATTGTCAAACTAGGGACATTTTGTTTTTGGAGCAATGTTAATCCTAAAAATCTCAAACTTAAGGCTACCTTCTTGATAACAGTTTTTCAAAAAACTCTTGAGGTTCAAAAGAAATAAAAACTCAGGTTTTAAATTCATAAAACTTTTGGATAAATCCTTGAGGTTCAAAGAAAAGCACTTCGGATCTCACATTTGACTATGTCCAGAGATCAACTAATATGGTATTCCCATATCCAATCATTCCTGGATTCGATCATTTCTCTTCCAGATTTATTCAATTCACTCTGATCAGTCTTTTCCAAATTCATTCATTCTTTCCCAAAAGTCCTTCATTCCTGTGCCAATTTTGCTTAGTTGCCGCCAAGGGTTAACTTGGATTTTACTCAGTTGCCGCCAAGGGTTATCTTGGATTATGCTCAGATGTCGCCAAGGGTTTTCTTGGAATTATGCTCAGATGCCGCCGAGGGCTTTCTCGGAATTATGCTCAGATACCGCCAAGGGTTTTCTTGGAAGTATGCTCAGATGCCGCCGAGGGCTTTCTCGGAATTTTGCTCAGATGCCGCCGAGGGTTTTCTCGGAATTATGCTCAGATACCGCCAAGGGTTTTCTTGGAATTATGCTCAGATACCGCTAAGGGTTTTCTTGGAATTATGCTCAGATGCCGCCGAGGGCTTTCTCGGAATTATGCTCAGATGCCGCCAAGGGTCTTCTTGGAATTATGCTCAGATGCCGCCGAGGGCTTTCTCGGAATTATGCTCAGATACCGCCAAGGGTTTTCTTGGAAGTATGCTCAGATGCCGCCGAGGGCTTTCTCAGAATTTTGCTCAGATGCCGCCGAGGGTTTTCTCGGAATTATGCTCAGATACCGCCAAGGGTTTTCTTGGAATTATGCTCAGATACCACCAAGGGTTTTCTTGGAATTATGCTCAGATGCCGCCGAGGTTTTCTCGGAACTATGCTCAGATACCGCCAAGGGTTTTCTTGGAATTATGCTCAGATACCGCCAAGGGTTCTTGGAATTATGCTCAGATGCCGCCGAGGGTTTTCTCGGAACTATGCTCAGATACCGCCAAGGGTTTTCTTGGAATTATGCTCAGATACCGCCAAGGATTTTCTTGGAATTATGCTCAGATGCCGCCGAGGGTTTTCTCGGAACTATGCTCAGATACCGCCAAGGGTTTTCTTGGAATTATGCTCAGATACCGCCAAGGGTTTTCTTGGAATTATGCTCAGATGCCGCCAAGGGTTTTCTCGGAACTATGCTCAGATACCGCCAAGGGTTTTCTTGGAATTATGCTCAGATACCGCCAAGGGTTTTTTGGAATTATGCTCAGATGCCGCCGAGGGTTTTCTCGGAACTATGCTCAGATACCGCCAAGGGTTTTCTTGGAATTATGCTCAGATACGCCAAGGGTTTTCTTGGAATTATGCTCAGATGCCGCCGAGGGTTTCTCGGAACTATGCTCAGATACCGCCAAGGGTTTTCTTGGAATTATGCTCAGATACCGCCAAGGGTTTTCTTGGAGTTATGCTCAGATGCCGCCGAGGGTTTTCTCGGAATTATGCTCAGTTTATATTTACTTCATGTTCAGATTTGACTCATTTCCAACTCAAACTCTTTGAAATCTATCTCAGATTTTGAGCCCACACACTTGCACAGTTGTTATATCAGTCAAGGAGAATTTTTTTTTTTAAATTCAAGGATCTGACACTGCCAGTGAGAGCTCGCGCTCAAGGACCTGACATTTTTTTTAGTTCGAGGAGAGTTTTATGCACAATGATCTGAATACCCCGACGAATTGTTAAATCAGGCTGCAAAATGAACTGTCACTAGCTTTGGCATTCGGATATCGCACTAATCTATCAAGATAGATTTGTTATCTAGTTTGCTTCAACCCTCTGCCAAAGAGGGGCATCTGTAGACACTCCATTTTTGCATCCGCCTGATTAATCAAGTCGTCAACCCGATCGCAAAGGTTCCCAATGATGGATGTCTATTCCAATGCTTTATTTTGTTACCAGATATGTTTCAGAAATCTGGATGAGGTATCTCGAACTGACAAAACTTAGAAATCACACTACGCTAGGAAAATACGACCCCAGAAACATAGAAATCATCATCTTGCAAATAAAAAAGAAGCTTCACGATAAAAATCACTAAATTATCAAAATACCCCTAACATCAAAACAACTCTAGAGCCTGCATTACGCTTAGAAAAATCCACTCAAACACATAAAACAATAAATCGAAACCAAGTAAACCACTTCGCCAATTTTCACAAAATTTGACAAAATTACGAAAATACCCCTCATAAAGTTCACGATCATTTCATACAAAAAACTTCATAAATGACAAAAACCAACATTCCCATTGAATTCCTTACGAAAAACTGATTCCAAAACATCCTGGAACATTGAAAAACGACTTAAAACGTAAAAAATCCTCTCCGAGGGCAAAACGGTAATTTCACAATTTTCATAATTAAAAAATTCGAAATTAATAAATAAAACATTAAATAATTAAAGTGAAACATTAATGAAATTAATTCAAAACTTTGAACCTCAAAAATCGATTAATTTGACTCTCAGGCAAAATTGTTGAGAGTTCGTGGGATATTTCTTTAAGGACCCCTCCATTTGGGGGTCCAAAGAATTAAAGATATTTTAGAGGGGGGTTCTCCAAAAATTAAAAGTAAATCAAGTAAGATTGAAGTCAAGGTATTAAAGTCAATCAAGTGAGACTGAAGTCAAAATTAAAGTCAATTAAGCAAGACTAAAGTCAAGATATTAAAAGTCAATCAATTAAGACTAAAGTCAAAACCCTAATCTAAACTAATCGAGTCAATCTCATAAGACTAAGGTCAAAACCCTAAATCAAAACCCTAATCTAAACTAATCAAGTCAATCTCATAAGACTAAGGTCAAAACCCTAAATCCAAACCCTAATCTAAACTAATCAAGTCAATCTCATAAGACTAAAGTCAAAACCCTAAAACCCTAAAGACTAAGTCAAAACCCTAATTGAAACCCTAAAAGAAACCCTAATCAAACCCTAAATGCTTCTAAAAACTTTATAAATAAGAGCCTCCACACCCTATTTTCGTATCAAAGAAAAAACCCTAGGAAAAGTAGGTGAAGAAGCCCCCACAACCCTTCCAAAACCCTAATTTTGGAGCCCCAACTCCTTCCCTAACACCTCTACTCCGATTTTAGCTTAAAAAACACCCAAAAATCTTTCAAAAACACCCCAAAAATCCACCACAAATTCAAAGCATCCAGATCTAAGAAAGAGACACCTTGCCTCGGAGATCAGAAATTAGATCCGGAGACAAAGCGAAGCAAGGAGTACGGTACAAGGAACTGTTTTTCAGATCTAAGGGAATAGCGCTTTTGCAGATTGAAGGTAAGGTTTTTTTTTTATTTTTTTAATCTAGGTTTTATCATTAGCAATGTAGATCTATTTGGGATAAGTAGAGACCGGCATTGGCCGGGTGGGGTTGGTGCCTAACACCTTCCAACCCCGTAACATGATCCCCGGATTCAGATTTCTATAGTAGATTAGTTCTTTTTATCCATTGTAGGGTCAATTTGGTTCCTAGACCGTAATAACTAGGTGGCGACTCCCAAACCTCAAGGGTCAAAAGCGGATCCGCGCACCCCGCGGATCGAGGGCGCTTTCAGCAGAAACTCAAATTTTTTTTTTTTTTATTTTAAAAAAAAAAATCCATCTGCTGTCAATGGGTAGCATCTCTTGCCCATAAATCATCTAAAAAAAACAAAAAATGAAAAACAACTAACTAAAAATAAGTTATATATCAAACGTTGTTTCCTATTTTTTTTAAAAATTTTTTTTTTTGTCATCACCAATGAATCGCCATACCTTAAAATAAAAATAAAAAGAATCCTTTGTTTCATTATTTCCTCCTCAACGATCGTATTCCACCCTCAACAAAGTATCCGTAGAAACTTGGTATTATTTAAAGTCACCCTAAGTGACTCTCGATTGAATTACATGAAATTAATAATATGCTAGAATAACGTATTCAAAGTTGAACCGAAATTAATGGTTAAACCCACCAATATAAAAAAATGATAAACGAACAATAAAAAACTAACAAACTAGCAATTAAATAGAATCAACTAAAAATAAAAACTAGATCATTGGCAATGTTCCCGTACTTGGGGTTTTTCAAGTCTGATCCTCAATGTCCCCAGTGGAGTCGCCACTGAAAGCGCCCTCGATCCGCGGGGTGCGCGGATCCGCTTTTGACCCTTGAGGTTTGGGAGTCGCCACCTAGTTATTACGGTATAGGAACCGATCAATGACTCTAAACGGATAAAAACTAATCTAAAATAATAAAAAAAACTGAATTCGGGGATCATGCTACGGGATTGGAAGGTGTTAGGCACCAACCCCGCCCGGCCAAAGCCGGTCTCTACTAAATTCCCAAGTAAATTACAATGCTAAAACCTAGATAAAAATAAATAAAAATAAAAATTTACCTTTCCGATAGCAAGGACTTTGTTCCCTCAGATCTGACAAAAAAAGGTCCTTATACCGTGCTCCCTTGCTTCGTTCTGTCTCCGGATTTGACTTCGGATGTCCTAGACCGAGGTATCTCCTTGCTTTTGGATCTGAACTCTTCAAGTTTGTTGCGGATTTGGGGGTGTTTTTGGAGGACTTTTAGGCGTTTTCTAGACTAAAATTGAAGGGGGGATGTTAGGTAAGGAGTTGGGGCTCCAAAACTAGGGTTTATAGGGGGCTATGGGGGCTTCTAGACCTACTTCTCCTAGGGTTTATGATTTTATCCGAAAATAGGGTGTGAGCACCTCTATTTATAGATGTTTTTAGGGGTTGATTTGGATAGAGTTAGTGTTTAATTAGAGATCTTTTAATTAGAGTTGTGTTTTAGTTTGACTTGTTTTAGGTAGAATTATGTTTTAATTAGAATTGTTTTAGGTAGAATTATTTTTAAGTTAGAACTCTATTAGTTAGAGTTATTAATCAATTATAATTCTATTATGACTTTTGGTCTTATTTGATTGACTTTTAATGTTTTGACTTTAGTCTTAATTGATTGACTTTTAATATTTTGACTTCAGTCTTACTTGATTGACTTTTAATATTTTGACTTCAGTCTTACTTGATTGACTTTAATACCTTGACCTTAGTCTTGCTTGATTTACTTTAAATTTTGGAGAACCCCCTTCCATTATTTCTTTAATTCTTTGGACCCCCAAATGGAGGGGTCCTTAAAGAAATATCCCACGAACCCTCAACAATTTTGCTTGAGAGTCCGATTAATCAATTTTTTAGGTTCAAAATTTTAAATTAATTTCATTAATGTTTCACTTTAATTATTTAATGTTTTATTTATTAATTTCAAATTTTTTAATTATGAAAATTATGAAATTACCGTTTTGCCCCCGGAGAGGACTTTTCACGTTTCAAGTCAGTTTTTAATGTTCTAGGATGTTTTAGAATCGGTTTTTCGTAAGGAATTCAATGGAAATATTAGTTTGTTATTTATGAAGTTTTTTTGTGTGAAATGATTGTAAACTTTATGAGGGGCATTTTCGTAATTTTGTCAAATTCTGTTAAAATTGACGAAATGATTTATTTGTTTTTGATTTGTTATTTTATGTGTTTGAGAGAGTTTTTCTAAGCATAACATAGGCTCTAGGGTTGTTTTGATGTTAGGGGTATTTTGGTAATTTGGTCAATTTTTAGTGATTTTTATCGTGAAGTTTTTTTTTGGTCTGCAAGATGATGATTTCTATATTTCTGGGTCGTATTTTCCTAGCGTAGCGTGGTTTCTAAGGTTTTGTCAGTTCGAGATACCTCATCCGGATTTCTGAAACATATCTGGTAACAAAATAAAGCAATGAAATACACATATATCATTGGGAATCATTGCGATCGGGTTGACGAGTTGATTAATCAGGCGAGTGCAAAAATGGGGTGTCTACACTTACACCATTTGCACCATATGTCAAATGGGTGTTGGTTTATGATCAAGTTTGCTCATAGTACTATGAACAAAAAATTACTCGTTCCAAGCCAAGTGGAAAAAAGTGTATGATTTATCATAATGTTTGAATGAAAATTGAAATAAAAGTAAAAGTTAATGTAAAAAAGTGAAAGTAAGAGTTAAGTGGTTTGTTTGTGAGTTGTGTAAAATTTTAGTCCCACATCAGATAGAAACAACTAAAGAGTTAACTCTTATATTGAAGTTTTCACATAATGTAGTAAGTGTGAGAGAGACATAGGCAAAGCCCACATGAGGGCCCACAGGTTCTAAAAGGGATTTGGAGTTATTGGTTCGAAAGACCTTAGTGCGTGTGTGCGCATGCAAGGCGCACGTAGGGGGATGTAAATTTTTTAATTCTATAAATTCTTATTTGTTTCCTCTTTTGCATTCATTTAATTTTTGAGTTATTACTTGCATAGTACCCTTATGTATTCAAGAGATTTTTTCGTGTGTCCTTGAGAGTACAATTCATATTACAAGTTCACTTGTACGTATACATTAAGAGTGTTGCCTTGTATACGTGTGGAGCGTTATATCTTGAGAGACAAACATCTAAAGATTGTTAGCACATCACATGGGCGAAATTTGTCGTAAGGTTATTGTATCCAATACAAGTCTCATTCATTTCAATATTAATATACTATTTTACGGTATTTATAATTCTTTTTGTTATTTTATTTCACATCATTTTTGTTTGTTTTCTCTAATATAACACCATAAATTTAACAAGAAGTACCTAGCATGTTTATAAGAGGATAAACAATGACCAACTTAACTTACCTCTTTCTCATTGAGATTAGGATACCACTTTTCCCCTTTTAAACAATTGATTCACACCTTAGTATCCGACCCTTGGGCTTGTAACAAAAGAAAGATAAATTGAAATTAAATCGATAGATATCTCAAGTGTTGGAAAGGATATTATATCATAGTGGATTGGATTTTGGATTTGATCCAAGCACTTGGCCCAACATTGTTTACCCATGGCTTTTGGTTGTTTTTGTGAAACCTTGAGGGTGCTTGGGTCAGATTCTAGAATCTGATTCTAGCTCATAACTAGATTATGGAATTTGATATATAGTTTGGTTCAAATGATCAACCTGATTTTTTCATAATTAGAAACCAAAATCATGGGAAATCAGAAATAATTCTCAAGTTCTTTCTCCTTATTTTCACACATTGTTCACTTATAACAATCTTTTTTTTGTTGTTGATAAATTCCACTCATAACAATCTTGAAATACTTCTTGCAATAATAATAATACTATTACTACTACTAATAATAATAATAATGGTATTTGTTTTTTGGATAACCAATAACAATGGTATTAATAATATAATAATAATAATAGTTTTTTATATAAAAATACAAAACTTCTTCACAAAATGATGATAATTCTTCAGAATCTGAATCACCACAATTTAGCAACGAGAGTGAAGAACCCATTCAACCCATTCAAATAAATAAATTGAAAAAATACAAAAACCCTAGAACTTCCTATTCCAGACCAACTTATTATAATAAAAACAAAAATTATTATAGGAGGCCAACACCTGTTGATCTCCAATTTGAAGAAAAAATAAACCCTACAAAACATTATAATGGAAATGAAATATACGAATGGAACATAGATGGTCAAACAGATTATCAGATAATGAATACTATATCACAAATGATCGTCTTTGGAAATGCTTGCCACAGATACAACTTATCTGTGGAACACATGACTCTTGCTGTTGCAGGAGGATTTACAGGCCAGCTGTATGGATGGTGGCATAATATGTTGAGTCAATCTGAACGAGATGAAATAATAAAACATGTAAAACTCAATGAAAATGGAGAGCCAGAATTAGATGACAAAGGAAAACCACAACCCGATGGATTTTTAACCCTAATATCTACCATATTTTTACATTTTAATGGAAGAATAGACGAAATGGGCCAAAATGATAGAGAAATATTAATGAGTCTAAAATGCCCAACCTTAACAGACTTTAGATGGTATAAAGATGTTTATTTATCTAAACTATATTCTCTGAATTCCGGTTGCGATGATGTATTTTGGAAAGAAAAATTCATATCTGGATTACCCAAACTATTTGCAGAAAAGGTTCGAAAAAGTCTAAAAAACAATGATACAGATACCATTGACTACAAATTATATTCATTTGGAATGTTAATTCAAAGGGTCAATATGGTTGGACTCAAGTTATGTTCAGAACTCAAACTCAAGAAACAAATAGAAAAACAAAAGTCTCGCAGAGAATTAGGAGATTTCTGCTATCAATTTGGAAAAGAAATGTTTAGGGCCCCATCACAAAAAATAGGCAGAAAACCTTCAAGATCAACCCGATTTAAGCAAAGCCAAAAACAAAATACCCCAACCTTTTATAAAAAACACTCAAAAAGAAGTTCAAACATAAGAGAAAAAACAGAGATCAATAACGACAATAAACCCATTATCTGCTACAAATGTGGAAAACCTGGTCATAAAGCTAATAAATGTCATCTCAAGAATTTTAAGAAAAAAATTAATGAAATAAACATACCCCTGTCTTCCTCTGAAAATGAAAAAACTTCCTCATCCACAAAAGATGACTGTAGATGCCCATGGCACCTAGATACAGTCTCATCAAGTTCATCCTCTATAAACATGCTTCAACTTAATGTTTTAACAGAAAACGAAAAATTAATGTTAAAAATTCTGGATGAAATTCCTAATCAAACGCAAAGAACTCAACACTTGATTCAAATCATGGAAAATATAAAAAATCAAGACTCAAAAGAAAAAGGCTCAAAACAAAATAACCCTACCTCATTTCAAGCATACTCGTTAAAAGACATCTATTCTAGAGTAAATAAAATTGGACCAAAAGAATCTACTTCTAATATTACATTATCTGGCCTACAACATCAAATTAATCAATTAAAAGAAGAAATTAGCTTCTTAAAAGAACAAATATCTGAATTACAGGTATCTTCAAACAACATTCAAATAGAACCTGAAAAATCATCTGAAACTGAAGCATTAGACACAGAAATACAAACAAATGATTTCCTCAACACAATTACCCATTACAAATATCAGAAATGGTATACTGTCATAACAATAAAAAATAAAAAATTTTCCAAAAAGTTCGTAGCTTTAATAGACTCAGGTGCAGACCTGAATTGCATACAAGAAGGAATAATTCCTATATCCTTTTGCGAACCCACCAATACTTCTTTAATTACCGCAAATGGAAAACAAATGAATATTAAATATAAAATCACAGACTCTTATATTTGTAAAAATAAAACGTGTATCCCAGTCCCTTTTTTAATAGTTCCAAATCTACAACAAGAAGCTATATTAGGAAATCCCTTTTTAAATCAAATACAGCCATTTATAATGACTCAAGAAGGAATCCTTTGCAAAATAAAAAATACAGAATTGCTCTTTAACTTTATAACACCCCCTACATACGGACAAGTTGACGTATTAATAAACCTAATTAAATCCAAAGAGAAACAGCTTAATTTAGTAAATCAAGAAAAGGAATTTCAAAAGATAAAACAAGATGTCTCTAACAATAAATCACAAAACAAAATAAAACAATTTGAACAAACTCTAATAAAAAATTGTTGCTCTGAGATACCCAATGCGTTTTGGATAACCAATAACAATGGTATTAATAATATAATACTAATAATAGTTTTTTATATAAAAATACAAAACTATCATAATTTTCTTTCAAACAATCTTAAAATGCTCCTTAATGTATAACTCACTTGAAAACTAATAAAAAATGACCTCTTTTACAATGTCTTTTTAGAAATCTTTGATTTTTCTCTAAAAAAATTCATTGTTTTTAATATTTGGGACATGTATTTTTACTCTCAATTTCAATCTCGTAATTGGGTAATTTTATCTATAAAATCAGTTTTCAGAAACAGTATTAATCAAATGAGATTTTGGAAATCAATTTATATAATCCGATTTTAATAATCCATAATCAGAATCAAGAATCGGGTTCTACAAGCTTCATCAAACGCATAACCCAAAAATTGATTTGGATTCTGGCTTTTGGCGGGAACCTGCAAATCGCGTTTATACGAAGCTTGAAATTTCTTTTGGGGAGCTGAAAACGGCGTACGGCGTGTTGAAATGTTTAATATGCCCCTCAACATTCTTCAATATTCACTAATTGTCCCAGCTCTAATATTCGACTCAAGAGTGAAGAAAGAGTTTCTCATCATCAAACCCTAAAAATCGAAGGCTGTTCTCATCTCTCATCTCTATTCGTCAGTGATTTTGGATCTAGGTACGTTTTCGATCACTAATTTCGTTCCATTAATGGCGTCTGCAAGTTCATCTTTTGATCTCTGAAAATTTCATTTTGTTAAATCCAGTAATAACGGTAAATTGTTACTGGAACAATTTTTCTCGAGCTTATTTTCAGTGATTTAGAATGGGGAGCATTATGATCTGTTATAGATTGAGCAAAAAAATTGATTTAGTGGTTTATATTTCAAAGCATTTTCTTCTTGTTTCTCTGTTATAGTTTAGATTGGCATCACTTTTCAGTTTCAACATTTATAAACGGATTCAAAGTCATGAAGGAACACATTAGGTCCTTTAATTGTTCCTAACTGATGAAGAACTTTTTTTTTCCTCCCTAAAAGAACTCATTTGGTTACATTAATTGATATAATTTCTGAACCTCTTGTTATTTATTTATTTCACGAAGACTTTGGAAATAATTCTAAATGTTTGAGGTGATCAATTTAAATTCAAGAGCTTTTAAATACAATAGGAATTGGGTTTCGATCTTTTGCTTTTATGGAGTTACTGTTGTAGTCACTATGGCTGGCTATGTTTGATTCAAATTAGAAAAGAATTATATTTTTCAGAAGAATCTACTACAACAACAACAACAATAACAGCTGAGTTCTTGATTGTCTTACTTGAGTGAGTATTATACGATATTGTTCTTTGAAAACCATTAATTGTCGAATGTGGGGGTGAGGGTTTATATATATTTGGGTTGTGTGGAGTTTGGTAAGTTCAGTGCTTAATTGAGATCCACTTTTCAATATTTATTTTTCTCTATTAGGTTTATTTTTTGGTTCATATTGTATAGTCAAAAACTTAATTTTGTGAATCACCTATTAGATGGCAACTGATCCAAAACTCCCAAAGGAATCATGGACTGCACAATATCACAATTCATAGAAATATTTTCTAATATTATTTATTTTTGCTTGAGCATTAAGAAAAAATATCAATTGGTTTTTTTATTTACGTATAATAGTATTTTGGTCAATTTATCATAATCCGACAGCTACAACTGTTTTAGCAAACAATGATATGAGATTCTGCACACAGTATAATAATTTTCCACCACAATTTGTCAAACATAATTTTGACCGAAAAGATGTTTGTTAGCAATTCTCAACGGCACATAACTGTTCTAAACTCCCTTTACTTCTTGCATGACACGGAACTAGCACAATAATTTTCCTTAAATGACTGAAATACAAATGCTTCTATCATGAAATTGCAAAACATACCTGAGAAATCCATTTCTAGGGTTTTGACTGAGGTCGTCAACTTACTCTCTTTTCACTTCTTTGTACAGACTGTTTGTTCGAGGATCTGAATAAAAAAGTTTTAGTTTCAAAGATTTGCAGTAAAATGGCGCTTGTGCAACCGCATGGAATTCAAGCAATGCTTAAAGAAGGGCACAAGCATTTTTCAGGACTGGATGAAGCAGTTATCAAGAACATTGATGCTTGCAAGCAGCTCTCTACCATCACTCGTTCTTCTCTCGGTCCCAATGGTATTTTCTATTCGAATCCCTAGGGTTTCGGATGCTTAGGTTCATTTTTTTACTTCATTTCAAAATGATCTGTGATTTGTCATAAATAAATTTTGGGTGTTAATTAATCTGTCTTTTTATCTGTAATGTGTTTGGGACATAGCCCTTGTTCCAGTGGTTTGGACGATGGGGGTTGGTTGCTCGATTATGAATTTAGTTTAGGGTTTCATAGTAAAGCAGCCAAATTACAATATGATGCTGTGACAGTCTTGCTACGAGTGAGAAGCATCTATGGTTCTGACACACATCAACATCAGAAATGTCCCCTACGATGTTAATTTCAATGTTACTTCAGCATTTTCCTATAAAAATACACATGGTTCAGTGGGGGAAAAAGGTTTATAGAATGGAGACAATTTTTTATAGTATTTATTATAAAATATCCAAAAATGAAAACATGAGTAAACTGTGCTTCTTGTTTCCTAATAGAAGATGTTGTGATGGATGAGAAGAAAAACTAGAATACACAATCAGAACTCAATATATTCCTGGGAATCTAGTAATATCTCTAATTGGAGGTAAAATAGAAGAAAGCTGACTCATATGGTTTGGGCGTATACAAAAAAAGACCAATGGAAACAGCATCAAGAATGAGTGTTTTAGTGCACATTGAGTCCTACAAGGGCAAGAGAAGGTCAGAAATGAAGTGGGTGAAATTTTTTTTTTTTTTTGATAGGTAACGAAATTTATTAATAAAGTAGTCAAGAAGACCAACTAGAAAGAGAACAAGGAAATAAAGAAAAAGATTAAGAACAAGCAATACAACAAACCCAATCCCAACGAGCCACAAAATCCTCGAAGAAACCCCCCCTGAACTCAACTAGAAACTTAGACCAAAAGAAGATGCAAGACCAACATGATCGCCTTCGAAGCTCCCGCACCTCTATCTTTGAAGCAACTACTGTTCTGCTCATTTCAGATAACCCACAAAATGGCAAAGGGCAAAAGCCTCCATAGCACCTCTTCGCCCCCCAAAAAGATCTCCCCCATTCTTGCCAGCATTGAAATAAGTCCACTGTGGAAGGAAGACACCCATCCACACTAAATTTCACAAAGGAGTTCCAAATCAGCCACGAGAACACACAATAAATAATGATGTAATCAATGGACTCCTCATTGCTCAAGCAAAGTAAGCAAACATTCGGCTCAAAGACTCCTCTAATCATAAGCTGGTCCGTAGTCAGATTCCTTCTCAACACAACACACCAAATAAAGAAAGCCACCTTAGTTGGAACTTTTTGACCCCACACCTCCTTCACTAGGAACAACTCCAGTGACTCATAAAAGGAAGATACTGAGAAGGTCCCTAACCGACTAACACCCCAACACCGACCGTCATCCACATTCGCAACAAGCCTCACCCCTTCAAGTCCATGGAGCAACAAAGCCACCCCTTTCATCTCCCAATAGTTGATATTTCTTCTAAAGCCAAGATCTCAACCTCCAACTCCTCTATCTATACTAAAAAAGGAGCTGATCGATAACCCCCTCTTAGTTGATAACAAAGCCAATTGAGGAAACCTCGACATAAGGGAGGGCTTACCAAACTAAATGTCTTCCCAAAAATGCACTCTTTCACCCGAGCCAAGAACAAACTTAATTCTCTTATGGAATTCCAGAAGAACTTTAAGGCTACCTTTCCACACACCACAATCAAACGGAATTCTCGAGTCTCTACCCTCCCAACCAAACGACATCTCTTTCAATTTTGCGGTAATCACCTTCTTCCATAAACTATTAATTTCCTCTCTAGACCGCCACAACCATTTCCCTAGCAATGCTTGGTTCATTACCTTCAACCTTCTAGTACCCAACCCCTCTTGCACTTTTGCCTGACAAACTTTTTTCCAACTCACCAAATGAAACTTCCTCTTCCCCTACCATCAAGGTAGTAAGAGATGATGTAGAGGTACACACCTTGACATTATATATTTATTTTGGTAGAGTTAAATAGTGTATTGAATTATATATATATATATATTAAAAGGTTGCTAAGCCTAGATCAAAGACCTGAAAAATTTACACAAGTTATGTAAAGTAGTTAGAGGCTAACCCTAGTTAGACAAAATCGTGGGTTTAATGGTTATCTTATCTTTAAAAAAAGGGAAGTTAATTGTATTGTACCACGTGTACACAATCCTTCTCCGTTTCAAATACTCTACTTAAACAAAAACTCATTAGAGTCTGGCTAGCCTGACTAACTTAAAATCTTACTAAGTGTCGTTGGTCTCACATGGATTACCATATTGGCAATCCAACACCACAACTTTCTAGATTTAATGCAAAAGCGCAGATTAAAAAAGAAAATTCCAAAAACAAACAAAAAACTTTTTTGATTTTGACCTAAGAATTTGAAAATAGACAGCTACCGAAGTCTCAAATTTAAAATTAAAATTCAACAATGAAAAATAACTTTTTTTTTTCCAATTTTCTTCCTAAGTTCTTAAATTTTGTCCTCTACAACCCTGTGATATTGGATCATGTTTTGGATGCCACAATTGACACGGTGAGAAAACTTTCCTTACTAACTTAGTAAGGGAAGTCTTTACAACTTCTTAAAACATGGGTTATTCATATCAATAAAAAACCCCTAAAATTGGTAGTTATGATTTTTCTTCTCTAAATAGAAACCTAAAATGTGTAGTTGTGATTTTTTCCTTCTTTGGATTGAAATTTTCGTGAAAATTATTTAAAAAGAAGAAGATTTAGAGGACATGTGTCTTATTTTTGTTACTTTAGCCCAAGCTCTACCTGGACCTTTGGTTCCTATAACCGCATCCCTATATATATATTTGTTTCTGAAGCTGCCACTTAGCTAAGTGGTGGTAAAGAGATTTGATCCCATGACCTAGGTTCAAATCCCCTTGAACCCACCTTCACCTCCATTAACCACTGACCCCTTGCCTGCCTAGAAAAAAAACAACATATTTGTTGCTTATTTGGTTTTCCTTTGTTGCCACATGTGTTCACATATTCTTATATTCTTGTTCTAAAAAGAATTGAATCATGGAAATGATTCGGTTCCTGACCCAGGATAGTTGGATTTCATTTAACTTCTGCTGTTCTTCATTAGTGTGCTTTACCCTTGTTGTTGTTGTTGTTCTAAACACTCCTTGTATTGGTTCGTAATCTCAAAAATAATTGACTTATGTTATTTTTTAATTATTAATCATCTTCAGGCATGAATAAAATGGTCATTAATCATCTTGACAAGCTATTTGTCACAAATGATGCCGCCACCATTGTGAATGAGCTCGAGGTTCAGCATCCTGCAGCCAAGATTCTAGTGTTAGCTGGCAAAGCTCAACAGGAGGAAATTGGTGATGGAGCTAACCTCACTATATCATTTGCTGGGGAGCTTCTCCAAAATGCAGAGGAGCTTATCAGGTCAGGCCTGCACCCAAGTGAAATTATAAGTGGATACACCAAAGCAATCAATAAGGTTTGTTCATTCTTTACTAAGTGATCATAAAAAACAATAACATATATACTTGCCAGTATTTTCTTCTGACGGTATTTCCATGATTATCAGACAATTGAAATTTTTGATGAGTTGGTAGAGAAAGGTTCAGATATAATGGATGTGCGGAACAAGGATCAGGTGGTTTCTCGGATGAAAGCTGCCGTTGCTAGCAAGCAATTTGGTCAAGAAGATATATTGTGTTCTCTTATTGCTGATGTAAGTATGGGTAACTTATCATTAGCACTATTAGTGTCACTACCCCTACAATTACTGGGGTGCAACAGGGGTTCTGAATGCAGACTTTTTCTTCATTTCAGGCATGTATCCAAGTATGTCCCAAGAACCCGGCAAACTTTAATGTGGATAATGTCCGTGTTGCAAAGCTTCTTGGAGGTGGTCTGCACAATAGTTCAATTGTTCAGGGTATGGTCTTAAAAACTGATGCTGTTGGAAGCATAAAGAAAATGGAAAAAGCTAAGGTCTGCACTCAATCCATTTTATTACTTATTTTCATAAATGCTTGATTACTTTATTGGTGTCTATACATGTTGTTAATTCGATTTGATCACTTTGCATGCATTTTAGTATCTTGTCATATCTGTCTTTGCATTTTCTCATGATGATTGGTGAAGGGTTTTGTATGTTTTTCATTGAATGACACTTCCACATCCATTTAAAAGGCTCACTATCAAGGTAAATTGGGATTTTCTGTCTGCTACTTTGATGCATTTTCTCATGATGATGGGTGAAAGGTTTTTTATGTTCTTGAATGACAATTCCACATCCATTTAAAAGGCTCAATATCAAGGTGAATTGGGCTTTTCTGTTTGTGCTACTTTGATTTATTTTTGCCCACTGAATTCAGACAAATTGGTGAATTGGGCTGGGGCATATAGCTGCATCGTCTAATGGGACAATGGATACAGCAGGAAGAGACTAGCAAGATCATTTCTCTAAAATGAAAACCTCAATCTCACAATGTGATATCTATTGTTTGGGTGAGGTTGCTCTCACCATGCCTTGGTAAGGTCCTCCGTTACTATGACTTTGGTGAGTTAGTGACCTTCCCTCATGTAGGCATTGGTTTGTGAGTAAATCTGTTGGTCAAATGATGATGTACTGGTTGTGTCAAACACTCCTGTGCCTGCTGTCAATGATGACACATCCAGAACTCTCTTACTTTTTGGTCGGTCCCAAGGTCCACTTGTACGGAATGCTAGAGATGACACCAAGCATCTGGCTCTAGCGCAGACACACGCCTTCTCTTGCGCTACAAATCCTTTACTCTAGTTTTCCCCTTTCTTAGTCTAGTGTTCCTGTGCATAATGTCAAGTAGCCTTCTTTCCTTCAGGTGTCCACATCGAACATGACATCCAACCACGCATAGCTTTTAAATGCCATTGATGATGTTTCAGGCACCAACAGGGATGCTACGAACTTCTATCTACATTAGTCTCCTACATGGAAAAGGTGAAAACAATACCGCTTTGGCATCCAACAAAAGGCTTATTAGGGGCATACGTTCCATGGCCGTTGCGACACCTAGTTGTTAGAAACCATGACTCTGCTGGGGTTTTGGGTGACTCAGACCATCGAGCATCTGGTCAAGTTCTACTGGTTGTTCATCCGGTGTATGCTGGGTCATTGTTGGTAACACAAATATGGCGTTCGAGTCAAGTGACGTAGTCATGGAATTTTTTATTTTTATTTTTTATAAATAACTTAGTTATGGAATTATAACTAAGCGACTTGGTCATGGTGCTAAAATCTCGGGTTTTATTAGTCAAGGTCCAGGAGCTAGCAACTAGTAGTCATGGTATTAGAACCTAGCAATTGTTAGTTGAAATTAGCGACTATTAGTATGGCATCAGAGCCAAGTGACTTTTAGTCAAGGCTTCGGAGCCCAATGAGTTTTTTCCCCATAGCATTTCCAAGTGATTGTTAATCAATGCATTAGAGCCCAGTGACTGCTAGTCACGATGTTAGAGCCAAGTGACCATTAGTCGAGGTGTTGGGGCTTAGTGACTATTAGTCATGGCATTGGGGCCAAGCGGTTGTTAGCTAAGGTGTTATAGCCTGGCAACTATTAGTCATGACGTCAAGCCGAGTGAGTGTTGGTCAAGTTATTGGAGCCTAGAGACTATTCCAGGGCATTATGGTCAACTACTGTTAGTTGAGACTTCAGAATCAAGCAACTATAAATCATGGCGTTAGAGCCAAGCAATTCTTAGTATAGGCATTGAGTATAGCTTGTGGTGATTGTCAGTCGTGGCGTTGGAGTCTTGTCTTTTTTTTTTGACAAGTGAGCCCGACAACTTTCCATCATGATGTTAGGGCCCTTATGAAGGGTGCAGGATTTCTGTACATATGTGTGCTCTATTCGTCAACAATGATTGACCATCAATGTTGCTTGGGGGACAAGGTGCATTGCATTTTTTGCTTTCGAGGTGAGGGTTATATAACAATTCCTAGGGGCATTTCTTGAAAAGACAACAATTGTCTTCATTGCGGACAGTTTCTCTAGTTATATCATGTGAGCTTTAAATTGTTTTCTCTAACTGCATTTGTTGGCAATCGGCATAGTGACCCTGGTTGCAAACAAATATATAGTTTAAGATGTTTAAGTTTGTCTTCTTAAGTTTTTAACTTATCATTATAATTCTTTTTTACATTTTCTATAATACAATTTTGTTGGTCTATATTGCTATTTTTTTAATTTCTGGACTCAAATACTGATTTTGGCATAGGCTATTGTAGTCTAAAACTCCAAATTGAATTAATGTATGCAGTCCATGCTGGTTGAGCTTTTTACAGACATTGTCTATCCTTGTATGTTTCGTCACTTAAAATCTACTTTCTTCTGATAGACATTTTTTATTGTGAATTTGGGTTGGTAACACCATATAGCTGCATGCGCTGTTTCCTGTTGTGATGGTGAATATAAGTCTTTTTTTCTTTTTTCACTTCTCTAAGGTTTCATGCTAGAAGATTTTATGTTCTGAGTTTTGAGTTCTGATGTTACACCTTAATTGTTTATAAAATATGAATGGAAAATTTTCTGTTTGATCTGGTTTTGAGTTCAAGTTTCAATTCTTATCTGAAAGTATTCTGTCCTTGATGTACTCTTTTGTAGATTGCCGTGTTTGTTGGAGGTGTTGATACGTCTGCAACTGAAACAAAAGGAACTGTTCTAATTCATAGCGCTGATCAGGTTCTTACAAAGTAGCTTTTGTTTTGTGGTTGCTGTTTTAGAAATCCTAATCTGTATCTATTCATGCATGAATGAAGCCTACTTCCTATGCTAATATTTGTCACCCACTTGTTTCTATGGCAGTTATAAAAGTGTATGGCATGTAATATCTTTTGAGTGTAAATCCTAAGTTAAGCTTTTGTAAGAGACATATCGGCAATTCCAATACTGCGGCGTGGCCGTACAAATATTAACTTATGGTCTAACATTTTTTTTTTTTTTTTAAGTATAAATTTTATTGAAAGAAAAATAGAGAGGATGATGACCAAACCAAAACAAGGAAACAAAGAAACAAGAGATGCACCCACAAACAATAAGTGCCATACCAAATCACACATAAGCACTACAAACCCAATCCAATCTCCCCTAAAATCTTTTATAAATACCCCCATAGATTCCTTGAAAATTTTACTCCAAAAAAGGTAAACTCAGAATGGAGATTATGGTGGCCTGACTTATGGTACAACATATCTTCTAGGTGGTAATCTAGTAATTTAAGAATTTGAAGGAAACTTTGAGCTGGTTAGCTACCAAAGTTACTAGATTACATGATTTACGGTTTTAATGTTATTTCATTTGAGAATTTTTTTATAGGAAAAACTAGTTCTACCATATGCAAGTGCCTAGAAGTGTCTATTGTGCCAAGAAGCATTGTTTTGTGTTGTGTTGACACACTGACATGGAACAACTTGGAAATGCGAAGGTGAATATAACATAAATCTTGAGTAAGTGCATCATAGATCTGCAGATTTCTTGCATTTACACATTTAGGACACTAATGTAGCATAAATGTATAGAATACAAGGAAAAATGATGTTTGTATGGACCAACTATCAAATGTGCAAACAATGCCATTTTTCACCAAACAACTTTTCAAAAGAGTCATGTGTATATGGGAATAAAAGTGTACTTGGTACTTCTCATGTGTTAAAATTTCAGTACTGAACAAAAGTGTTCCAAATATTACTGTTGAACTTCTGTTCACCACACATTACTAGAAGAAATTCGATAAAACTCACTTAAATTTGGCAAATTTTACGTGCTATAATATTGATATAGTGGTTTGACTCTGTAAGCTTGTTCGGCAATTGCACATCTTATTCTGCATGTTACATTTATTAATTATGCACCCCTGAGCTGTGAGAGATTATTTTTTGTTCCACCTGACGGTGATGATCTACTTGTGAGGGTTGTTGCCTTACATTTCATTATTGCTTCCTACAGAGGTGAACTGCCAATGCATTTATGTATATCTTCAGCATTAAATGCCTTTTTTTGGCAGGACACCCATGAAATGCTTCATTGATGATAATATGTTTTATTATGTGGGCTTCTTGCAGCTAGAGAACTATGCAAAAACAGAAGAATTGAAAGTTGAGGAGCTTATAAAAGCAGTTGCCGATTCAGGTGCCAAAGTTATTGTTAGTGGAGCAGCAGTTGGAGAGATGGCATTACATTTCTGTGAGCGTTACAAGTAAAAAAAATTATTTTCCACCTCTTTAAATTCCACTTCAAATATCTCTAATGTGCTATTTGTATTCATAGTAGGGCTTATATGCATGGCTAGGAAAGTTGTAGTAATCCTTACTACTAACACAGAAGTCCAATGTTCTCTATGACCATGTGCTACCCGGCCATCATCCATGTGACACAGAAAATGTTTCCTTTGTCTAGGGTCTCTTTGCTCAGTACACGCATATTTGCATAACATATGGGGTCTTTTTCAATTCATGTGTCCAATTCCTGTACGTGTAATATAAGGCTGGGATCCAGAGACTTAAGGAAAGTTGGCATCAAAATTATGAAGTCACATACTTGCGGGGCCTGCAGAAATATTCTAGGGTTGATTTTAGATGAGGATGATCTCCTTGGTGACAAGATCATATTTTACAAAAATCAGTCCCATGTGAAACTTCTAAGCCCATCAAATGTGCATTTAAGTTGTTGCAGATGGTACCATGATACAAACTTTTGATCTTTCGGTTGAAGTGTAGTTACTTCCAAGGAAGCAACTTAGTGATGATAAACTTAATTAACTTAAAGGTGCATTTAAGTTAACGGTAAAAGCAGATGGTCCAACTGTTACCACTTTTTGCCGGTTAGAACATTGCAGTGTGTTGTTTTTTGGTGAGGATGATCTCTACTATCTCCATCTAGGCCCTATGGTTATGTGAGACTTTAGATGGCAACTGACTTTTGTTGAGCACAGCTTCATTCCTGCATTATCTTTTACCACAGTTGGAGAAACACAAAATTGTTTTTTTTTTTTTTTTTTTTTTCAACTTTCGTTACATATTTTGTTTTGGTGGCTGACACAAACAAGCCTGCTAATCCTATAATCTCGCTCACAGGCTCATGGTCTTAAAAATCAGTTCAAAGTTTGAACTGCGACGGTTCTGCCGTACAACTGGTTCTGTAGCTATGGTAAGTATATTGTCACTTGATGTCACCTGAAATCTCTTCAATCCTTTCCTTACATGCTTTTGTAATCTTGGTGACAGTTGAAGCTTAGCCAGCCAAATCCTGATGATTTGGGATATGTGGATTCTATTTCAGTAGAGGAAGTTGGTGGTGTCCGGGTATACTTCTCATAGTTCATCATTGTTAAAGAATTTGCTTACAATCTTGCATTATTTACAGCCTTGACATTGCCAATGAGGTTATGCTTGTTTTTCTTTCTTCCCACAGGTCACTGTTGTGAAAAATGAGGGTGGAAACTCAGTTTGCACTTTGGTTTTACGAGGAAGTACTGATAGTATATTAGACGACCTTGAAAGAGCAGTTGATGATGGTGTGAATACCTACAAGGTATGTTGTGACTTTTTTTTTGTTTTTTTGTTGTTGATGTTATAGTTTTTTTGCACTAAGTTATTCCAGTTTACAAGAAATGGGTTTTTTGGTACTCCAAGATTGTTGTTGGACGACTGAATATCAGCACTTTCTTAACTTGTTTGTCTCAGGCAATGTGCAAGGACAGCCGTATAGTTCCTGGAGCTGCAGCAACTGAAATTGAATTAGCGAGAAAATTGAAGGAGTTTTCTTTTAAAGAAACAGGGTAATTGCTTTTTCTTGTATCTTATCTTTTAATTAAAATGTTGTGCGTTTTAACTGCTCCAACTATTGAAAATAATTCACCTTCCATTATCATGTTGTTGTGTTTGTAGTGTGTATTTCATAAATTAAAACAGTTAAAGGTTTAGACTTGAAAGGACCATCTGTTTGGAAACTGGAAATTGGGTCGGTGGGAACTGAAATTGCAGTTCTCCAAACCAGTATTCGTTGATTTGCAAGGGAACCACGTTCTTCCACTTTTCTGTGATTTGCAAAGTTGGATTTTCCACGATGGATGCCTTTTGTTTTTTTTTTTTTTTGAAAAGTATAATATATTGAAAAAGAAGGGGGGGGGGGGGGGACCTTTTGTTAGGACTACCTCTCATCACTTCATCAAATAGGGCATGATATGTGGCACGTTTTGGTCCAAGGTCCAACTTGATCCATATAATTTTTTATTGGGCTCGGGTCTTCAAATGAGTTCCATTTAGTATATGGGTACGCATTTTGAGAAGTTGGCTCAAGTAAGATTGGGGATGTTATTGTGAAGATCCTCCACAAGGTAGTTAGGTCATGGTGCAGGTCCAGGAATTTCTGGTGTTGATTTGATCCTTATTATAAGATCCTATTTAAAGTGGTTTAAGTACATGATGATCTAACCCCATATTCATGGAATGCATGTGAATCACAAGCAAGTTTGGATTTGATGATATGGATCCCTCTGATCAAGTGCTATGTGGTCGATGCATCCCGATCAAATTAAAAGAGAAAATTCTGTAAGATACTACTAAGACTGGCACTGCTTTATGGAGCTGAATGTTGGGTGATCAAGAAGGCACATGTTCCTATAGTGAGCATACAGATATGATGATGTTGACATGGGTGAGTGGAAAGAAAAAAAAAAAAAAGGTTAGAAATAAACAAATTCACATCTTCATCATAGTTGTTTCTTTGTGTCCTGTGGTTCTTTGTATCTTAAGTTGATAATATCAAACCATCTTTTTTGGTATATGTTCCTTCACCTATTCAAGCAAATGTCTTTGTTAACAAGTTGGGACCTTGAAAGATGTTTTCCTTCCTCTTAAGAAATATAGGTTTTCCAATGCTGATCAAAGTAACCACTCTCATTACTCTTTGGCATCATAGTTGCATCTTTGGGTTTTCACTCTATTGTGTCAATGAAAATAACTGAAAAATTCCCATGAATGATTTTATGGTGACAGAGACCATCCATGATTTTGGCAACATGTTAGTCAAAAGATTTACTTGAGAATGGCTGCAGATCTTGTTAGGATTATATCAACTCTTCTAATTGCAGGTTGGATCAACATGCTATTTTGAAATTCGCTGAAAGCTTTGAGATGGTACCTAAAACCCTGGCTGAGAATGCGGGGCTCAATGCAATGGAAATTATATCTTCCCTATATGCTGAACATGCGGCTGGAAATACCAAAGTGGGTATCGACTTGGAGGAGGGTGTCTGCAAGGATGTGACGACCATGAATATCTGGGACCTGCATATCACAAAGTGAGTTGCTTTCATCGTCAATACAATATTCATGTATCTCGTCCATCTTTCTTTTGTTTTGAAAAATAAAAAAACTATTTTTATTTAAATGAATAACTTAAGTTGTTTTGGATTCCACAGTGAACACTTTTTTTTTTTTTCCTTACGTTTTTACTTTTTTGATAAGTAAAATTTCATAAATAAAAGGAAGTTGAGATGACCAATCAGATACAACGTCCATGTGACACACCCCCCAACCTCAACAACACTACTCTACAAAGATGTTACAGACCCAATCCTAGAAGTCTTGAAAGAAATGTACCTTTGAATTCTATAAACAGCTTGCACCAAAAGTAGAGAGCTTAAAATCAAAATGATAATGTCCTGCAGTGAATGCTTCCTATTCTTGAAGATGTGGCAATTCCTCTCCTTCCAAATTCCCCGACAAATGGCAAACTACTCTTCTATTCGTTCTTGATTTAGTCGTTTTTTAGTTAGATTGTTCTTGCAGTCACCAATCAGTTCTGTTAATTTCTATAAATATTCTACCTAATCATTGATATGTGAAGCCTGGTGAGCACTAGACATTATGGTTCCACAGCTTATCAAGAGCAACATATGTTAACTTAACACGAGCCTTGTAATTAAGCATGTTGTGGAAAGAAGGAAGCAGCATATTGTAGTAATTTATAAAGAACGTATAGACTATTCCGTTGATTTAGAGTGGACTATAGTACGTCCATTATTTGTCCTCCTTGTGTACAATTGAGTTATTAATTCCCAAAACTGATCATAAAGAAAATTGGCTTCACAGGTTTTTTGCTCTCAAATATGCTGCAGATGCTGTCTGCACTGTACTTCGGGTAGACCAGGTTAGTGTGACAGTTGATGCTCACTTTACTAATACATCGAAAGCATCTAGATGTTAATGATGCGGAAAGTTAAAGCCCTGATATATTTGGGGTCGTAACATACTATCTATTCGACATACATTTAATTCTCTTAATTTTGTATTAATAAAACTAGGATAATTATTTTTGTGGGCACAATGTGTTTTAATGGTTGCAGATCATAATGGCGAAACAAGCAGGAGGACCAAGGAGAGATAAGCCTGCAGGGATGGATGAGGAGGACTAGTCTCTTGCATCACGGTCTTGGTAGTAAATCAACGGACAGATTCGACCATTTTGTGAAACTGTCATTTTGTTTTTTGGGAGTGTTTCTAGACTTGGCAAAGGAAAATTTTGATTTATCTCAGCGACTAAGCACCATTTTGTACATGAAGATGTTTCATAATTTGCTGGAAGATTTAATTACTGATTTGCAAGTAATGGGAGGTGAGGGGAGTCTCTTAATCCCATTTTCATTCCCAGTTGGGAAGACAGGCAGGCCACCCAAGATTGGTGATGATATCTGCTCAACAAGATTTATAATCCCTTTCTTGATGCGACTTTGATAATATTATTTGTGGTTATGTCAAGTTTTAGCTCTTCTGATAATTGTTTAGATAGAATTGAATGGAGGAACAAGATTTGATCAGCGGAGTCACCCTTATGTAGGATATATGACCCACCAAATTTATGGAAAAAGTTGTGTAAATTTCGAGTTTGACTCGTCCGATATTTCGGAATTGTCAGTTGAGTAAATTGTTTTTTTGTGTGTTTTAGAAGCTTATCATCTTATATAATTAAATATAGATTGTGATTAAATATATATTAATCCATCTTATAACAAGAAAAAAATTAGTTACTTAACTTGTAAATATAATAATATTAAATACATTTTTAAATTGATTTAAATGGTGTGACTTGTCCAAATTAGTAAAACTTGGGTTGGCAACTTGGTATCGATCCATTGAGAATGTGGGAGGACAATTGAGAGGAGATTTCAAAAAATCCGTGAATTAGGCCGTATTAACACCCCAAAAATCCATCTTAGACCTTCAATCCTAGTGTGAAATCCTTGATTTATTTTGTGAAAAGATAGATTTCATTCTTAGTGAAAAAAGCTTCTATCTTCTTTTCCAAACTGCATTTGTGTTTGGATTGTCACCCTATTCTAATGATCATGACGATGTTCACAAAATCGTGTTTTGTATTAATGAAGGTCACTATGAATTCTTCGTCATGCCTTTTGGGACTTCCCTTGAAAATCCAAACCCCTTCTCTATTTTCTTCCTTGAAAACTTCCCAAATCCCTTTAGGGTATGTTTGATTGCACATGGAAAATAGGGTGGAAAATCAATTTCCGTGGAAAATGACATTTTTCAAGTGTTTGATTACACATGGAAATGGAAATTCATTTTCCACCTCATTCAAAAAGTCTACTAAATCATGGATTTCACTTTCCCACCCATATTTTCCATCCTCAATTCTTCCCTACCACCACCACTACCACCACCACCACCACCACCACCATTACACTAACCTTGCCGTCACCGCTGTCATCATCTCCGTCACCGCCGTCGTCATCTCCATCGTTATCGTCACCATCGCCGTCACCGTCACCGTCGGCTCCGTTTCCGACCACCTTCTTTCTCTCTCTCTCTCTCTCTCTTTCTCTCTTCTTCTTCTTCTTCTTCTTCTTCTTCTCCATGACTCACTTCCTTTGGCACCACCACCACTACCACGTTTTCCCCCCATCTTCCTCACTTACCTCCGTTGTTGCCACCGCTACCGTCTCCGTCGCCACCACCGCCGCGACATCCTCCCCCTTTCCTCTTCCTTGTCATCTTCTTCTTCCTCTCCCCTTCCTCTCCTCTTCTTCTTTTTCCTTCTCCACTTCTTCTTTTTTCTCATATTTTTTCCATGATTTTATCCAAGTGAAATTAAACAATGGAATTTGATTTTCCAATCCTACCTATTTTCCACTACTAATTTTTCATGGATTTCAAATTCCATGGAAAGTGACTTTCCACGCAATCAAACATACCCTTAATTTACTTTTCTTGATATCAACGTAGTTGCCCAAAGTTGGGAGTATCATCAGTCTTAGGACCCATATCTTTGAGTGGGATACCATACACTCAAAGTCATAGTCCAATCAACATCATTAAATGAAGAGGAGAAATTTCAGTCTTCCCGATATGCAAATGAAAATTATGGTATCAAGTAAGGGGAGCGTTCAGAGGTCTTAAAGAGAGTCAAACATTTTTCAATATTTGGGTTAGAAGTGTTTTTGGAATGGGCTGATTTTGGTGAGGATGATCTCTATGGTGAGGAGATCATTCTTACAAAAAATCAGCTCATTCTAAAACTTCTAACCCCAATTTACAAGTTGAAGAATCGTGAACCGTCAATTATTTATAAATCACTTTGATGGAGTTTCATAATGGGATGATTTTTTAGGAGGATGATCTTGTCACCATGGTGATCATCCTCATAAAAAATCAGTTCATTATGAAACTTCTAGCCCATATTTTGAAAAATGTTTGGCTTCTTTGGGACCTCTGAATGCTTCTCGTCAAGTAATCCACAAAAACAAGATGCAAAAAAAAAAAAAAAAATCATACTGCATACAAACCAAAAGCTAACGTGTGTATTCTATACTAATGTAATGTGATTCCAAACAAGTAGTAATAAGATCATAGAAAATCATGGATCTAAAGCTAGGCATGAATCATGATCATCATCAAAACTAGGGGTGGAATTAGGATTTTCTTGTAGTAGAGGCAAACTATGATTAGTTGTATAGTTCAAGACCTTGAAGATGAATGATTTAGGGAGAAATTCAACGATTTTTTTGTTAGAAATTTAAGAAAAAAGATATTTAGATCATTTCCAATTATTATATGAGAAGGCCCAGTGAAGAGGTAATGTCATCAACAAAAAATTGTGGGGAGGAGGGGTGGGGAGCAAAAATTGGAGGGAGGTGAGGGAGGGTGTGGGGTCAAATGGGGAGAGTGGTGAGGGAATGGGGATAAATGGGCCATGTAATTAGTTGAAAATATAGGGGTGTCACAAAGTTTTGTAGGGATAATTGGCCCCACCAACTCCTTATTAGCTCCAACCTGACTAAGATAATGACAATGATTGCTTCGTGTATTTCCTAATTTACTATTTCCACTCTTCAATCATATTTATAGATGTCATTACTAAATGTGCACTCCACATATTTTTTCTTGGTTCTATTTATTATAAAGCCACTACTTTACTTTATTTGCAATAACATAATCAAGCGATTTACTCTAAAATATAACTATTACTTCATATACAGCAATTGTAAACAAATAACTATTTAAAGCTAGTCCTTTAATGTAAACCAATTAAACCTAGAAACTCACAATAACAAATATGTATAATCTAATATAATAAAGAAAAATGTTAGAATGACACAAACGGAGACACAAAGGTGACAAAAATGATGTGATGGCTCGCACATAACTGTAGATGCTTTTTACTCGTATCTTTCAGAAAAGCATTTACAGTAATGTGCGCGATACCACATCATTTTGACACTTTTGTGTCACCCCAGCACAACTCATAAAACACAAACGGTGGGCCATACTATCCTTATTCTCACATAAAGAGGGATTATAATTTAACCTCCAAAAAATCTTAGAGGAAACTTTTAACTTTATTACCATTTCACTTTTTTTTTTTCAAGAATACCCCCTCCAATTTTATTGTTTTTACTTTTCTACATCCCTTTTCAAGAATATCCCTCAAACTTCATTATCTTTTCTTTTCTACTCCCATTGACCCCAAAGAGGATTCCTAGGCCAATAGGCAAGGGCAAACTCTACTAATGAAATATAAGTCAAGACATGGTTTGGTAACCAATCAAATAAGTTGAGTCCTCAATCCAAATCCAATTTGACTTTGTACTAAAATTCGAAATCTAACATATGAAAAATCCAATCCGAACCCAAGCGTAGATGATGTTAGGACCATTAGGTTCGGATCAGGCACTCCAACTCCTGGAGTTGTCAAAGAATTGAGTCGAGATAGGATCAAGGTCGATATGAGATCCCATCGGACTTGGAATCTATCTTAAAAAAAAAAAAATCTTAGTAGACATTGAATCATTCTGACAAACACTGAATTGGACCCTTTTTAAATCCAATTTGATTTGGATCGAATCGAATCCGATTTTATATACAAAATCAAAATGAAGTTCAAATTATTAAAACATAAATACATGATATTATTTAGGTACTTCTCTTATAATTTATCAAATTGAGCCCCAACCAAATTGGTATATGGTTTGATCCATAATCAATTCGATCGATTATCAAATTATATCCTTATCAGAACCCAAACCCGTGATCCAAATCTGAAGTTATCATATTGCAATGGATCGGATTTTGGATCTGATCCAATCCATTTACAGCCTATTTACCCCCGCAGGTTAGGTAAAGAAAATGAACTACTTATGGTAGTCTCAACAGCACACAACCGTTCTAAGCCAACACGACACGGCATTAGCCCAATAATTTTCCTTAAATGACTAACTTACCCTCTCTTTAATAAAAAAATTACAAAATGACCTGAACATAGGTCGTCTCTCCTCAGGGATTCTGTACAATCAGTAGCAGAATAGTTATTTATATCAAGAGTTTATATATATATATATATATATATATATATATATATATATATATATATATATATATATATTATATATATATAATTTTTAAACTTTTTTTATTATTATAGTTTAAAAACTCGACGAACTAGAAACTCATCCGAGTCAACTCGACTTGGTTGGATTTTCCATGACTAAGCTACAAACTCACTGAGCTTACTCGTTGTATCAACAGGGAAACCCCGTCAAGTCAACTTCGGAACTCATACTAGTCCACTAGAAAATTTAAACAATTCGGATAAAAAATTCACCAAGTCCACCAAAATTATTTTTAAAACATATAATTTTGAGAAAATTACACTTTGACCCCCTGTACTTTGATTTAATTCCATTTTGATCTCCTAACATTTTGATAATTATATTTATCTCCCTTATAATTATTTAAATGATTCACTTACCCCTTTTTTGTCAAATTGCCGTCAACTTAATAGTTAAATTCCTTTTATAAAGACCATTTGTTTTTCTTTTTATATAAAATATTACTCTTTTTTATAAACAAAAGTATGCCTATAAAAAAATGATTATTATTTTAAAAATTATTAATTTTAGTAAAAAATAACATAAAAAGAGGATAAAATATATAAACCTAGTCATGAAAGGGAGTTAAGTACAATTATCAAAATGTTAAAGGGTTAAAATGTAATTATGTCAAACTATAGGGGGGCAAAGTGTAATTTATTCTTAAATTTTTTAAACAAGTAAAATCCATTATATATATATATATATAATCTATATATTATATATATGGGAAATGTTCAGCACCCTAAGTTTTACCACACATTTTAACAAACATTTTTTGTCTTACATGGGTTATAAGTTTTGGAATGGGCTGATTTTTGGTGAGGATGATCTCTATGATTAGAAGATCATCCTCCCCAAAAATCAGCCTATTCCGAAATGTTTAGCCCCATGTTTACACGTTGAAAAATTGTAGACCGTCCATTTTTTGTAAACCATTTTTGATGGGGTTAGAAGTTTTGGAATGAGCTGATTTTTGGTGAGGATGATCTCCTCACCATAGAGATCATCCTCACCAAAAATCAGCCCATTCCAAAACTTCTAACCCATGTAAGACAAAACACATTTGTTAAAAGTGTGTGGTAAAACTTAGGGTGCTGAACGGGACCCTATATATATATATATATATATTTTTTTTTTATACTTAGAAATCAATTATCTTATTTTATTTTCAATCCATCAACTTTTAGGTAAGATCTATTCAATTTCATGTTCGATCCATCAATTTAAAATTCTTAATTTTATATTTCTTCAACTTTAAGCTATTAAATAAAGAAAGCTTTTATTGCGAAACCAATTATTTTTTTATTGAGAGGACCCCAAATGTGCCTTAAATTCGTTTTTGGGTATCACATGAATTGGGGTGCCCTTAGTAAAAGTTGATAAGGCAATAGAATATCTCATATTTAATGATTGGATTAGAGATTAAAGATAAGGGCATTTTAGGTTATTAAAATTTTAATTTGATTAGTCCGATTTGCTTCACTAACCTGACTCGACTCGACTCGACTCGGTGGGTGTTTTCGAGTTCAAAATATGGTAATAAAAGATGACGTCATGATTTCTTAGCCAACGTCTTGGATTAACGTAGTAAACTTAATAACGTGGTACGAGAAATACGAAACTTTTTTGCTTTAATTGTTTAATTACTTCGTTGGTCTCCTTCTGCCTTCGCTTTCTGCAATGGTAAGGTCCTTCGTTGTTTCTGGGTCTCACGAGTCGCTCCATAGCGGATAATTCTCCTCGAGATCTATTCCTCAAAATCCTAAAATTTCTCAGATTCACTGAATTAGGATTGGGGGTTTGAACTGAGATCACGATTCTCTCTCGATTTCATCCCAAAAATCTAGTTTTTGAGTTTTTTTCTTCGATTGAGAGATGGTAGCTGTGTTGGAAGATATAGTTCAATCGGTGGAGATGTTGTTGAGGCTTCTTAAGAGGCCACAACAAGCTTATGTGAACCCTGATCTTGATCCGGTGTTGTTGGTTCCTGGAATCGCTGGTTCGATACTGAAGGATGTTGGTGATAGTGGGAAGGAAGAGCGAGTTTGGGTTCGAATTCTTGGTGCTGATCATGAATTCAAGTCGAAGCTTTGGTCCCGCTTTGATCCTTCTACTGGTAAGAATTTTAATGAAAATTTACTTTATAGGTTGTTTAGAGTTTGAATAATTACATTGGAATTTGGGATATTTAGGATTTTTTGAAGAAAATAATTTATTGGTATGGTTAAGGATGTGAAATTCGGAAAAAAAGTCTGTGAAAATTTTAATTTTGATATTGATAAAGGAATGCTTGATTTTCAAATTTTTTAGCTAAATTTTACAACCAATTGGTTTCCTTGATTGATGAACTAATGGAGTTAGTGTGGATCTATGTTCATTTCTTTAATAACGGCTATTTGATAATTGGGCCCTTTTATAAATAAGTTGTTTAGAGTTTGAATAAATTACATTGGAAGGAAGAAGTTTGGAATATTTAGGTTTATTTTTTTATTCTTTTTATATTTGTTTTTGATTTCCATTTTTGGAGAAAATTCTATATTAGTATAGTTAAGGATGTGGAATTCGCAATTATTTTGGTGAAATTATAATTTTGATACTGATAAAGGAATGTTTGATTTTTTGAATTGTTTTACTAAATCTTACAACCAATTGACTTCCTTGATTAATGAACTAAAGAGTAAAGTGCGAATTTCTTCAGTGGTTTTGCTTTTAACGCATGGGTATTGCACATTCATGTTTTGGGTTTCTAACACTCAAGTCTATGTGACGAACAATCTAGATAAGTTTAACACTCTCGATCAAGCCTTGAAGATGCTCTAAGTCTTTCTGTTTTTGATGGAGCAGGTCGAACTGTATCGTTGGATCCAAAAACAAGGATTGCTGTGGCTGAAGAGAGATACGGATTGCATGCAATTGATGTCTTGGACCCTGACTTGGTACATGCTATTTCGCTTCTTCTGTTCACTACATCTACTGCAGTTGTTCCAATTGGATTGCACTTAATATTGTTATTGTTTTGTTGTTAGCTTTTGTTTATGTTTACTTACTTAATTTTCTGGGGAGAAATGACAAAAATGATGTTTGTTTGTTGATTCCAGAACGAAGGATACATTTTGAGTACTAAGAGGTTGAGAAACTTAGGATCTTGCAAAGAGCTTAGAAATTAGAATTGCGAAATCACGTAACTTACAATCTGAAAAGAGTCAACTTTTAGGAATCTAAACGATTAGAAGACTAGAAGTGACGTGTCTTCCACTTTCACTCCATGCAACTCTTTGTTTCCAAAGTTTACTTCACCTTTATTTATATATATTTCATTATATTGTATGGTAAAATCTAATTTTGGTATGTATATCATTTTGTGATTTACAAATTATTACCTTATTAGTCTAAGAGTGCACTGAAATTAATATATCTTCTACGCTTGATGGTGTTCTCATTGCAAATGCGTACATTGACTATAAGATTTGATTGATAAATCCCGATGTTTTCTGCTAGATCAATTTGGAGAAAGTTTATGAGCAAGTCAACTGAGATTCTTTGAAAAATATGCAAGGTTGATGGGTTTCAAGTGTGCGTTGATCAAAAGCATAATAAAGTGCGTGTCCACAATGCCGTTTTTTAAAATTTGGTAAATGGGATTCCGGTTGGAGGAACAAGTTTTTTAACTTACCAAAAAATTGGGATAAGGTCATGTTGATGATACGCATCTCATTTTTTAGTGGTCATACCACTAGCTATGACTCGAAGTCAATTTTCATAACTGGATTTGTAGCCATTGTCATGCGATGAAACAAAAGTACATGGAGCACCATGCCCATTCATCAATATTGGAGATGCCAACTAAAAACTGTATTATAATTTTATAATTATCTTCAATATTTAGTAGAAAAAATATAATATTATATTTACAAAGATCTTTGTAAATTTGTGTCTTTATGATCTATGTGATTCATATCCATAGATCCTCTGTGGGATTGTGAATAGATTTAAATAAATGATATTGTTTCTCTTAGCATTTTATTTAAGTTGTTAGTAAAATAATTGTTGGGTTCATGTTATGCGGGAGACGTTAAAAGAGAGACAAATAGTCAATTTGGAATTTGCCTGATTTTGAAGGGAAAAATTTGCATCAATGTCTCAATTTCAATTCAAATAGGTTTGATTTACACTCTTATGTTTTGAAAAATATTTATAATCTAAAATAGGGAAAAAAAAACTCTTTTGTATTTTTTGTATAAAGAAATACGTTGAGAAATGACATGTATAAAACTTTTCAATGAGATGGTGTGTTTTATATCCCACTATTTCTCTGTTTATTCATCCGCAATTTGGGGCCAATAACTTCCTTCAAAAGTTTCTTTTCCATCTGATCTGGACCGTTGATAATGTCATGGGAAAGGGTGTCAATTAATTACTGCAGCCTCTGCAAATGTAAAGTGGTGGTGGGGGGTTGGCCATCTTCTCATTCATTGTGCATTTGCGAGGACCATTCAGTCTTACTTCTTAACTCCATTCCAAATCTTTTGATCTTTTCTGAGATCTTTGTCCTCTTTATTTCAATGTTGTCTATGCTTGACTTTTGTTGGCAGGAAAAGAACTATCTAGAATTTGTTCACTTGGTCGTTTCTCAACTCCATTCCAAATCTTTTGGTTTTTTCTGAGATCTTTGTCCTCTTTATTTCAATGTTGGCTATGCTCGACTTTTGCTGGTAGGAAAAGAACTGTCTAGAATTTCTTTCACCATTTGTTGGTGCTTGCAGAAAGGGAAAAATGACCAATGAAAGGAGAGGCTCTAATGTTATTATAACCATTTTAGTGTTATTTTGTGAAAGTACAAGCAGTTTCTTGATTTTAAGTTTTTTTTTTCTTTTTCTGAGGATTTATTATTTACGTGGGAGGTGCTTATTGCAGTAGTTCGGTTAGTAGCAGTTAATAATGTCCTTTTGGCTTCCTCTATGCTTTTCTTCACTTTAGGTAGGTATTATTTACCTTTTTTTTCATCTTTTTCTCTCTCTTGAGTTTTGCTTATAAAAATAATCTTATTGAGAGGTTCACTAGAGATTTGAAATTGTTGAAGAAACAACAATGTTTCTTTTGTCCCTTCTAGGTGATCGGAAAATAAAGAAAGAGTTGATATATTCAAGAGAATTCAAAATTTACAAAATACCATGTCAATTGAAGTGCCAACTTAGCTAAGTGGTAAGACGTGTGGACTGTTGTTTTCACCTCCTAGGTTCAAACCCCCTTGAATCCAACTTCATTTGCTAAGCACTAACTATAAAAAAAATAACATTTTTGTTTAAAGATTCATTTGATGTGATTTATCACATTGTTAGAAACTCTAGATGCTGTTGGAGTAAAAGATTTTCAATTAGGGCATTTTATTGCATTGTACATTCTTATCCAAGACATTTTTCATTTGATGATGCCATGTGAAACATCAGAAACATGTGAGGTGTAGGGTTGACCCGATAACAAAGGTCTCTCATAAAGGGGTTGGACCAAGCTACCATGAGACAAAAGATCTTTTTTCTAAAGAGCTTCAACATAACTATTACACGTCCAAGTTCAAATATTGAAATAATTTTAAGAGGTTTTCCTTGTATTTGTTTGTGTCAACAAAAAGATTCGATGTCAACAAATGAATGCGAATTACCTCGACTTTTTCATAATAGTTCCGAGTCAAATAGCAATGATTTGAAGCACTTTTTTCTCTCTCTCACAATTTTGGGAACATAAGGACTCAATCTTATAAATATGTAAAATATAGGATTTCCAATCCTAGCAGACAAAGAAGGGTAACATATGTTCAATTTTAAGTGATTAAACACAATTCCATACTCAATATCATAGATACTTGTAGAATCCTATGGAAAGCTGTATTCTATGGAAGTTGTATATCTAGTTTGAGGGAGGTCTTTCATATCTTTCGAGATCTACCCTATGTTAAAAGCTAAAATAAGTGATTCTAGGCCTTATAAAATGAAAATAAATCCGGGAATCTCTTTCATGCTCATATCACTCGAGGTATTGCAAAAGAAAAAAACTGCAAAATCTGATCCAGTTTATCGTATTTGATTAGTTAATGTGTGGGTTAACCATATTCTGAAACAATGAAAAAAATATTGGCTTATTAAATTATCTATTGAACTGCGAAAAAGATTCAACGAAAGACGGAAAAAAATCTACCATCTGTTTTATATTTAGCAATACATAGAGTATCTCTCGATATAGCAGTAAAAACTATGTGTAGGTGGATCGATTCATGAAGTTCCCATTGAGATAGGATCTACCCAGGAAAAGCAGTTGCAGTGTTGTTTGATAAAAGAAAGTCATCTACTTTATTGTGAAATGGCTAGAGAAGTAAAAGGAGCATAATTGAATGTGTTTATGATTTGTTGGATATTGCTGTGTCGGCATTAGATCTCTTCCGGAGTTTGCACACCTTTACTTTCTCATCTAAAAGTTGATTGGTATGGATGTTTTTACCTATTGTGATTTGTTGGGGTCTCTGAAAGAAAAGGAATGGGAGGATATTCAAATTGAAGGAGGATTCCCTGCTACCATCCTTAATAATAAAGCCCTGTATGTACAAAGTATAAGTTGACAGAATTGAATGGAGGACCAGATTCATTCAACCAACTTCAAATTTTTGGGATAAGGCGTTTGATAATGATGATGATGTGCACATGGTGTAAGTTAATTGTAGAATGTAGGTGATTATTTTTTTAATTTTATTTTAAAAGACTTTGTACTGAGATCAGATGTTGTTGTAAATGGGGTTGGCTAGCTTTTCGTAAGTATTTTTTTTTCTTCTGTTTTACCAAGTTAGGTCTCCTTGACCTTCTAGTTTCTTTTAACTCTTTTATGCTTCTAAGAAACTTTATGCTTAAGTTACAAAAAATGTAGTAGATGCGGTTTTCCATTTCCCAAAAAATGTCTGTTTGTTCTGCATTTAAGTTTCTGTAATAGCTAGAACATTATTTGTTAAACTGTTAAATAGCCATTATCCATTTTAAGATTCGATAAGTGAGATCTTATATTTATAAAAGATCATAGACTTGCATGCTGATGTGAAAATTGTTTTTGCTATAAGCTTTTCTTAAGATTTTTGTTGTTCTTTGAAGGAGAGGTGGTCTGTTATCTTGACAAGTGTTCATATCTAACCATCTTCTAACTAACAAGCTGCTAACTCAAGAGACCTAAGACTTCTAAGTTTGATGAAAGATTATGTATTATGTTTGAACTTCATGTTTATTGTTTCCTTTTTGCAGATTGTTGGACGTGATAGTGTTTTTTATTTCCATGATATGATAGAGGAAATGCTCAACTGGGGTTTTCAAGAAGGAAAAACGCTCTTTGGATTTGGCTATGATTTCCGGCAAAGTAATAGGTACGTGCTATTTCTTATGTGGTATCAAATTGAACTTGATAAGCAAATATTATTTTCTTAGTAGATACTTATGTTATATGACTTCTGTTTGGATAAATGAGGCTACATTGCCTTTTAAGAGATTGGATAAAACAATATGTTGAAAGATATAATTGCTTAACTTAAACTAATTGAAAAGACTTCATTGTCTATATTTCCTCACATCATCCTATTTGGATTAGGCAGTACAGGGGCATGAAGATATAATAACTTCCTATTTGGTCTTTTTTGGATCCTATGAAAGAACTCCAAATGCAATCACTTTGGTGTCTAGTTAACTGAGTGAACTGAAAAGAGCTTTAGATGAGAATTGAAGTTGGTCTATTTATCACAGAAAAAAAGAAGAAAGAATCGAAGTTGGTCTTACATTCGTTTAAGGGAACTTTCTTATGGCTACAAGGCGGCTTTGCGAGTCTTTGAATTTCTTGGTTACTTAAAGGTTTCTTAATGGCTACAAGGTCACTTAAGAGGTTTAGTTAGTCTTTAAATTTGTGGGGTTTATGATGCAGGACTGTGAGGTAAGAAGGAATTTGGGGTGATTAGGGGATTTGATTTGGGATTTGGAATTAGGATTTGGGTAGAGGATAGGGGAAAATAAGGGGGTTGGGGGATTTGGTTTAGGATTGGGTTAAGGATTTGGGTAGGATAGGGTAAACCCAAAAGGATTTGGGTGTTAAGGTTTAATTTTGACCTTCTGCAAGTATCACCACATCCCAATGACCAAAAATACAATTTTTTGCCATTACGATATTTTCAATAGGCTAGATGAAAATGGTTAAAGGTTAAGGTTTATAGGGTAAAGATTAATGGTTGAGAGAATGGAGAAAGGATTAAGGGTTGAGGTTTGTACTTTTCAAGAATCAAGAATCTAGAATTAAGAGTCAAGAATTCAAGATTTCAAGAAACAATAAAAAAATAGAAAGATGATAGAAAAGATAGTACCTTGGAATCACATCAAGAATGGTGGAGAACTCTCTTCACTCCATGAAATAAACTAATTCTTTATTCATCAAATTCTTCATTAAAAAAAATTCTATTATAATCTATATAAAAAAAAATAAAGCCAAGAATCCTATTCAAACTAAAATACCACATAAATAACTTAATTTCTTAACTTTCTCTCTTAATTTTTCAATCTTGATAAATTTAAATAAAAGAAACTAGAGTTACTAAACTGCATCTAAATATTATACTTAGATCATTGGCCAATAAAACATCAAAATAAGCCAAAAAAACATAAAATTAAAATCTTAAAACAAAAATCCACCCTTCAAGCTTTGATGTCCCAAATAATTCTCTTCGACTGGGAAGATTTCGTCACTGGCGACATAAAATTGTGATAATTTCTTAGCATATGAAGTCTATAAAATTCACATGTAATCTGATCCTGTCTTGCTTCTCAATCAATGCATCGTAGGGTGGGGTCTTCCATTTTAATTCATTCCGAAGTTGAGTCTTCAATTCAATCTCTTCCCAAATGTTGAAATCATCGAATTCAATTTGGACTCATTTTTTGTCAAGAACCAACACTGGCATTAAGTCACTAATTTATTCAAAACATTATCTGCCTTTTTTTTTTTTCATGAGATAAAATCGGTTTTAAAAGCAAAGGATGTAGGGGTTCCACTATTTCCTATGCTGATTGTTTTGATTGTTCAGACTTAGATTCTTCTTCAAGAACCAACAATGATATCTCATTCTCATCAATCTCATTCTCGCTTAAATCAGGCTCATAGATTTCTTCATTACTCTTCTTCAGTCTAGGCTATGGACTTTGATCACATTTACTTCATTCTCCTAGTTCGAGCACTCCGATTTATATTTTCAAAACAATTGCACTTGAAACACAAGTTTTGTTGTCTGAGATCTTCATACCATGGATCACGTAATTGTCAGTGCTCTATGCTTTCCTTTATAATCCGATCATGAACAATGTGAAAATATGCCTGAGAGTGACGTGTTGGACATAATTTTGATAACATATTTTTCACCTTTTAGTTGAAAAATTATAATTTTTTTTCTTCATAAAAAAGGGTTTGGTAGTAAAGTATAGGATAAATTTGGAAAAGAGATTAATGAAATAAGAGTTAAAGAAAATGGAAAAAGATTTAGGGTTTGGCAATAGATTATAGAGTAGATTTGGAAAAGAGATTAATGAAATAAGAGTTAAAGAAAATGGGAAAAGATTTAGGGTTTGGTAATAGATTATAGAGTAAATTTGGAAAAGAGATAAATTAACTAAGGGTTAAAGAAAATGGTAAAGGATGAAGGGTTGAGGTTTGTAGGTTTTAAGAAAAAAAAATGTAGAATTGAGAATCGAGAATCAAGAAAATCGAGAACAAAAAGAATTAAAAGAAAATCATGAAAATCAAGAAACAATGAAAAATGGAAAGATGATAGAAAAGATAGTACCTTGTAATCACACCAAGGATTTCTTAAAATCACACCAAGAATGGTAGAGAACTTATTCACTCTATGAAAGAAACTCATTCTTTATTTATCAAAATTCTTTGTTAAAAAAATCCTAATACAATTTATATATAAAGAAAATAAAGTCAAGAATCTTAAAATACCAAATAAATAACTTAATTTCGTAACTTTCTCTTTCCTAATTTTTCAACCCTAATAAACTTAAATAAAAGATAGACTAAACTTAGTAAACTGCTCCTAAATATTATACTAAGATCATGGGCCAATAAAAAAATCAAAATAAGTCCAAAAAACATACAATTAAAGTCCTAAAATAGAAATCTAAAGAAAAATTGAAATCTACTCTTCAAGCTTGGATGTCCCCATCAGTTTATCAGTGCTGGAATTAGTTAGTTTGTTTAACATTCCTCTTAAACTTGATCTCTTTGGATTAGCACGTAACTTAGTACTTTTAATATGTTGATTTGTGACCATAATGAGATTGTCTCTCATGCTTTTTTTTATGTATGCATTTGCATGCTGAATTGGCCAAGATAAAAATTTGCATGGGGGGGGGGGGATTTTTGGGCTGGCTCGATGGGCTTCTAGGCATGAACCACCCTACTGCATGGATAGGGGCATGCCCGATCAGTTGGGCTAAATTTTTTTGGACAAAAAAAAGAAAAAGAATGATCTATGTTGTGTTGTGCCTTGCCTTTAATGGGAAATAAACTTAAGCCCCGATGCAAATCAAATGGTTTGTCTAATATGCAAATGCTTGGCCATGCAGATTTTGGGAACAACTCATATGCATCTATTACCATTGTTGAAAGCCTTTGGTGCTGAAATGGATTGATGGTTTAATTTGTTATAATTTATAAAACATATACTTTTGAAATGTATTTGTTTTTCAATCTCCTTTGTTGTCCTTAATTTATTTGTGCTTGTACTTGTTTTCATGCCCCAAGATTTGATATCAGTATTATCCCAACTCTCGAGGGTGATTAATCACAAATTAAAACATTAGTGGTGTAAACAAAAATTTGGACGTAGTCTCCTTTATATTTTCACGATCGTAGAGGAATCCTGTAAAATATCACTTACACTGATTTTTTTATGATTCCCACTTATATATATGTATAAACACATTCACACACATTTCCTCAAGTTAAACCATGTCATTTTACAGAGTTGGCTATACTATTTTTTTTTCTATACAAGAACAAAAAAATATACTACACTACTCTTAGCTAATCTATCAACGCAATATTCATCTCCTTCAAGCTTAATAACAACAGGTTCTCGGGGCCTACTATTGACTTACTCCTTGCATATCGGAACCTACTCCCTAATAGGATACATTGAAGCATTAAGAAGAATCTGCTGATATTGACTAGTTGTATACCTAATTACTCGTCTATAAAGTCATGGCTCTCATACTATTATGTCAATTATTAGATGTTTTGTGGAACATACTCTCTCATAATCTTCCAGTTGTACGACTATAGGCTTGTAAAGCTTGCTAATAATCACTGGTTCTCGTACTTTCCCGGGTGTGACCAACTCTTGGTGCAGAGGTAGCAATTCTCTCCCGATACTCGGGGCTTGTCATCCGGCGAATTGGTCTACTTGGCCCTGCCTCGTCGGGCTTGTGTGAGACTATCTCAACGTTAATTTCAATACTTGGCTCCTTTGTTGGTTCAGTTGTGGTGGTGGTCGCAGCTGTTGTCGCCGCCGCAACGATTGTCCTTTCCCAGCGTGTCCGGGCAATGTTACTATTATGAGCAGTCTTCTTCATTCATACCATTATCTTGTTTTTCACAAAATAATCCAATCAAACTCTATCGAAAATTCTTCTCACAATATGTTTTTTAAGACAGTTTATATATGATCATCAAATTATGTAACTTATATTTTAACTTACATTCCTAATTTTTTAGTATGCCTAGAATTCTTTGAGTCATGACTTAGAATTGGCTGCAGTTGTATTTGATTTGAAAATTTGGAGACATTACTTGTATAGAGAGCAGTTTGAAATATTTATTGATCACAAGAGTTTCAAATATCTTTTCTCTAAAAAAGAATTGAATATTAGACAAAGAAGGTGGATGGAAGTTTTAAAAGATTATGACTGCACAATTCAATGTCATCCGCGAAAGGCTAATGTAGTAGTTGATGCACTGAGTTAGAAGTCTAGTGGAGTTTTGGCTTATCTAATGATTAAGGAGTGATGATTACTGGAAATAGTTAGAGATTGGTATCAGAGCTCCAGTATTAGGTCTGGATGGGACATAAAGATAATCCTAGACATAATAAGAAACAACTAGGAATGTAAGTTAGGATCCGAGTTACATAATTTGATGATCATATATAAATTGTCTTCGAAGACATATTGTGAGAAGAATTTTTGATAGAGTTTGATCGGATTATTTTGTGAAAATAGGATAATGACACGAATGAGCAGTAGCATTGCCCAGGCAAGCTGGGAAATGGTGATCACTGCGGCAGTGGCAGTGACTGTGACCACAACCACAAGTGAACCAGTAAAGGAGCTAATTATCGAGCTGAACGTTGAGATAGTCTCGCACAAGGCCGACTAGGTAGGGCCAAGTAGGCCAGCTCGCTGGATGATAGGCCTTGAATATCGGGAGAGAAACAGTGAAGTCTGTTGTCATTTTTGTTTCTTACTTTTACTTGGTATTTTTCCTGGTAGATGAATCATCAGTTGTTAAAGGCTACAGTAGATGCTTTCAATACATTCTTGCCTACTCCACCGTCAAAGCCTTCAAATCTATTAGACTTTGCATAAACCTCATCTTTTTTTTAGAAGATTCTAAAATGAATCATTTTTTGAATTTAGCCAAATGCACTATCCAAATCATGGTTTCAAAACTTGTCCAAGACCAAGACGTATCGCCTAGAAACAAGACGGATGTATCAGACAAGTTTTAAAACTCTCGTTCATTTTTCTCATTGTCCGAGACGATTTGGTCTCGTTCACGGACAAGACAAGATGTCAAAACGAGTTTTTAAACCATGATCCAGATCCAGATCCAATTATATATTTTTTTTTAGGAGAGAGAGAGATGCATGGGTGAGAGATGGGTGCGTGGTTATTGCGGAGAGAATGGTTTGGGGGGTATTTTGGTAAAAAATACGATATTACTATAGCAAATCGACCGAATTGATGTAATAATTTTAAAGTGGTCCTATTTTTGGAAGAAGTAAACATGCGGAATTATTTACTGAAATTCTCTAGTATTAATGATAGAAAAGTTTGTCTGTCATAGTGGTGTTGCCTAGTTTCTCCTTGATATTTATTGAAAGGGTTTTTGGCAGAGGTAGGGACATCTGAGATGCTTACTCTTTATGCTTTTTTCAGGCTTCAGGAAACATTGGACAGCTTTGCTGCTAAATTAGAGTCAGTCTACACTGCTTCAGGAGGGAAAAAACTAAATGTTATAACTCACTCTATGGGTGGTATACTGGTGAAATGTTTCATGTGCCTGCATAGTGATGTAAGGAGTTCATCTCTCTCATGCAACTTTCCTGTTCCATGCATCTTGCCTCTTTGGGTCTTGTTTGTGATTTGCAACTTATTTTATTTTATTTATGTAGCTTTTTGTGCGTATATATATATATATATATGGCTTATCGTGGGTATCCTCATCCTTCGAGTGAGACTAATCCCACGGTCACAATGATGTCTATTTCTTTAAAAATGAAAATTTCTTTTGCAGATTTTTGAGAAGTATGTTAAGAATTGGATTGCAATTGCCGTACCATTCCGCGGTAAGTAATAGTTTGCTCTTTTGTTTTGTGACTTGTGCATGCTTTGCTGGGCATACAACAGGTCTAGGTATCAGACACTGCAACTTTGAGAGCTTTGATGTGCCTACTCACCTCTACAAGTATCATAAGAAAGAATAGTATCTCCCACCCGTAATTTTAAAATGCTAAAATATTAGAAAATTATCATAACTACTCCCTGGGGTTTTAAAACAAAAAAATATCAAGCCTGTCTTGACTGAAACATTCCCAAAATATTCAATGTTTCAGGGTGAATGTTTCATTCTGTTCTTGGATGAAATATTCTAAAACAGAATGAAACATTATACCCTGGGTACTTCAGCCTAGCTAAATATTTTTTGGGGATAAGTCTTTGATGATGTTGATAACTGGTTCTTACTTTTGAGAGCAATGCTTTTGTACCAACAGGTGCCCCTGGATATATTACAACCAGCCTATTGAATGGAATGTCATTTGTGGATGGGTGGGAACAGAATTTTTTCATATCAAAATGGAGCATGCAGCAGCTGGTATCATTCCATTTCATTCCGCATTTTGAAAGATCATATCTATTGAGACTATTATATTCATCAGTTAAAATATATTGCTGTATTACCATTATTTTTCTGCCATACCATGATATCTTGTTATATTCTCACTTCCATATTTCATTGACCAGTTAAAAGAAGTATATGCTGGAATTCTGGATACTTCCATTTCTTTGTTATTCTAAGCATGCAACATAATTAGATTACTTAATTTTAAATTCAAATACAAAATTGTTATATTTGCAAAGAAAATCGTTGAGTGAATTCTATTTATAAAAATAACTTTGGTAGCATTCAGTATTATACGGAGGAAGTTATTGAAAAAGATTATATTTACTTATATTTTGTTTTCAATAATCATAGGAATAGTTATTTATTGTAGAAATTTTCAACTATTCAAATATAAAATATATTTTTGTTTAGTATAAAATATTAATATTTACTGTAATGGATAAAAATTTGAATTTAATTGTATGGATTTGAAAATTGGGAATATGTGGTGGCTGTCCTAGTATTTTAATTGTTTAATATTAATTATTTTATATATTTTATATTGTTTTCAAAAATACCATGTGGTGAGAGTGCCTTGCCTCATGCCTCAACGTCTTTAAACATTGCTCCACTTCATTTCCTTCGTTTTGTACTTAGGCTAACCAAGAACAAATCTTTGGGAATCACTACCAAACAATCTTTAGGTTTTTTTACTTAGGAAACCTAAAAACCTCACAACCACTTGAAAGGTGATGAACCTTTCCAAGATCTCAGTTTTATTCCCGTTGGAAAACTGAGAACCATGATAGAGATGGTTTGAAAGGAAAACAAACAAAAACAATACTCTATCGCTTTTTTGACAATTTCACTATCGAACTCATCAAGGTTTGAATCTTCAAGTATCTGTGCTGTTGGTCATTCACTTCCATTTTTGGCCAAATGTTTCTCCTATGAGTGAGTGTTCCACAAGGGTGAAGGTAGGGCGGAGATGGTGTGATCAAACTAGGGTTTCCCATGGCCTAGGGAATCCTAAGGGGGTGAGAGGTCTGAGATGGATATCCAAAAAGGGAGCTTATTCTTTCGAGGTTTGATCAACCCTCAATGAGCTCAAGGCCCAAAGGATTTATAGAAAAAGTTCTGTACTGACGTTTGATAGGTGGCACCGAGGTGTATGGTTGGTGGCACTGAAACCCAACAGCTAGATTGAAATGCTCATCGGTGGCTCCGAGTCACTCACAACCAACTTTGGTGGGATTGATAGAACTTATCGGTGGCACTAGCGTAAAAGGTTTTATGCCATCGATAGAAGGGGTGACAGTCAATGGCTACACTGCCAGCCACCGACTATATTTTTTCACGCTCTGAGATAAAAATGATTTTTCAATTTTGCACTTTATCTTATCACCTAAGATGGTTGGGTTTTGGCCTGGTCAATGGTCACTTACCCAATTAGGGGCGCACACACTTTTGTCTTTGAAACGATGCTTTTGAAGCTGAGAGGCTCGCCATGATAGAACTTCCAATGAGATTCAGGACTGACTTAACTCACGGAATCACAGAATTGACAACATAGGGCCCTAACATGCATTAGATTTTAGACCTCAATTTTACATTCCTTTATGGTTGATGTCTAAAGTGACACTGGATGAGGCGAGGGATGATTTTTGGGGAGGATGATATTCATGGTGAGGAGACCCCATTCCGATTTTTCTAGCCTTATTAAAGCGGTTTACAATTTGAACAGTGACATACCATCCACTCAACCATTAACTTGCGCCATATTGATGGGGTTAGATATTTCAGAGGGATTAATTTTATATGTGGATTAATCTTCATGGTGAAGAGATCATTCTCACTAAGAGTGAGTTCCATATTCATCTCCATGTGGATCCCATGAGTTTGTGTTGTTTAGTGGCCCACCGAAGATCTTTACACATCCATGGACACTCTATTTTTGCTGAATCAATGTATTTCTGCTCCCACTTTTATGCTAGTTCATGCTCTCAATTGGCTTATCCTCTGGGGCATGGAACTGTTTCCGTTGTCCATAGAAGTTTAGAGTTTGTGCTTTTAGAGGTATATCTTGTTGGGTATTTGACTGAAAATACCGATCAGACCCATGGGGAAGTTTCATAAAACAACAGCTAAGAGCTATGCTTTACGGAAGAGAATGTTGAGCAATCAAGTAACAACATTTGCATTAAAATGTGTGCAGGTTAGTTGTGAGGATGTTGAGAATTTGGGTGGATGAGTGGTGATATTAGGAAAAATGGAATTAGAATGGCACTTTGAGGGAACCTTGGAGCATATCCAACAGATGTTAAAATAGAGTCATTTGAGATAGTTTGGTAGTGTGCAATGAAGACCGTTGATGATATCAGTTGGAATGCTCCAAAAGAAAGAAAAGGTCAAAAGGTGTCTGAGTTGAGAGGAATGATGGAGCATGGTTTGTGCAAATGATGCCTTGTGACAAAGCTTGAATGATGTCCTTTCATCCTGTTTATATTGATATGCTGTTTGTACACCAGTGCTTCAACCTTTTGGATCTGTCACAACTCACAAAAACCAATTCCTCTTCAGAAAAGGTGTACTTGCTTCTGGAGAAAATTAATATTTACCATCTTTGAAGGGTTTCATATGTTGAAATGAAATGTGTTAGTCCAAGCTTTCCCTTTTTCTAGTAGGCAACTATTTAAATTCTTGTCTTTATGCCTCCTCTATGTATCATGACTGAATTATCTTCTGTGATACAATAAACTTAGCATGCCTGTATCCGCTCAAAGCGATGCTGATACTGCATGCATACTTCCATATTGCGATTTTTTCTCAGTTCTTAGTCCATTAATAGTTATTTTCAACTCCTAACAATTTGATTGTCTTGTTGACAAAGACATGCATATGGTACATTATATTACTGTAGATCCCATTACCTAGGTTCAAATCAGTTGAACCCACCTTCACCTCCATTAACCACTATATATATATATATATATGTAAGTGTTCGGAGGCCCTAAAGAGAGCCAAACATTTTTCAAAATAGGGGTTAGAAGTTTGGAATTGACTGATTTTTTGTGAGGATGATCTCATCCCTATGGTGAAGAGATCATCCTCACCAGAAATCATCTCATACCGAAACTTCGAACCCTAGTTTACAAGCTGAAGAATTGTGGACTGTCCAATTTTTGTAAACCACTTTTGATGGGGTTAGAAGTTTTGGAATGGGCTGATTTTTTGTAACATATACAATGTCTGTGTGTCTTCAATTTTGGGAAATGAGGAGCCTTTAGTTGTACATGTCATGTTTTTTATTTATTTTTATCGGTCAGCTGGACTTGAACCAATGACCTCAGAGTTGCTTCGCAATGTGTCAAACCAACTGGGCTATAGGTCTAAGCCCATTGTACTTGTTATTATTGCTGATTAAAGAATCAAATCACATCTAAACACCTTATGTATTTCTGCTTATTCAGATTTGCAGCATGATGTATTACTTGAAGAAACAGTATGAATTCTTCCTTAACATGCTTCTTTTTCAGCTTATAGAATGTCCATCAATATATGAATTAATGGCTTGCCCCGACTTCAATTGGCAAACCACTCCACGTCTAGAAATATGGAGAGAGAAGCATGATACTGATGGCAACTCAGGAGTTATGCTGGAATCATATGAATCAGCAGAAGCTATCTCTAAATTGAAGGAAGCTCTGTCAAGTAACACGGTAAGCTATGGACTATACTGTGTTAAATTCATGTGTAGAGCTTTGAACCTTGAGCAAAGTGTCAATACTTTTACCAAACCACCATTTTGGGCAGATCCATTTCTGGTTAATATTGGTGAAAAGGACTGCTCGTGTTCAACCCCTAAATCCCGACACTACTTTATAATTGACGGATTATTTCTTATGTTGATAGTTCAGACTACTAAACTAAATTACTTTTCTTTCCAGGTTAAATATAATGGGGTAGATATTACTGTACCATTCAACCTAGATATCTTAAAATGGGCTAATGAAACTCACAAGGTCCTCTCATGTGCTAAGCTTCCTTCACAAGTCAAATTTTACAATATATACGGGATCAATAATGACACACCTCATAGTGTGTGGTAATGCTCAACAACTTCTTTCATTATTTTTGTGTGCATTTTATTTCCTTGTTTTTGTTCAGGGCTGGGCTTTTGTTGACACATGCACGTGATTAAATCACAATTTTAAATGTTGTTGATTAAATCACGATTTTTTGAAAAAATCACAGTTTATTTATTTTTAGGTGTTATTTTATCATTTAGTCTATGAAATACATATTTATTTTACTTAAAAAAGTTATTTTTATTTTTTAATTTATCCGATGTTTTCCCGACTTTATCCATCTTTTACCGACTTTTTTTGAAGCTTTCTATTGCCAGATTATTCCTGAACCCCGACTTTGTCACTATGGTCTGGATATTCGTCATTTCTAATATTCGTTTTATTGCGACGCAGCTATGGGAGCGAGAAATCACCTATTACAGAACTACAACAATTACTCTCTTTTGAGGTTATTACTCTTTTGCTGATGATGTGCTCATTGTGATGTTAATGTGCTTTGAATTTGTTAACTGTATCCTAGAAAAAATATATATTTTTGTGCTTGTTAGTTTTCCTTTTATGTTTCCACAGCATTTTTAGGGGAAGTTGTTTATTGATCGTTTATTGTGGAAATAAAAGATCCTTTTTTAAGTCTTGTTAGTGCATCTTTTCATATTTATAATGGACAATTGCACATTTGCGCATTTTTTTTACAGGCTAAATACAGATATGTTGATGGTGATGGGACTGTTCCAATGGAATCAGCTAAGGTATGCTATATTCGAACTCAATAAACCTTTCTTATTGATGGCTTACCATTAACTGAAATACAAAATGAGGTTCAGGATTAATAGTTGGGCTTTATACAATCTACAGATATATATGATAGAAAGTATATAAATTATTTTATATATTTGTTGAGATATATGAAATTTATTTAGATTTTGTATATAAAATCAGTTTTGTCCCGATCTGGATCTTAATATTGAGATCTGATAAAAAACCCGATCAATTACTTATCGGATCAGTACTCGGATCTGATCTGATTCTTATTTGATTGGTTCCATATTCACCCCGATCCGCCAGATCCATTGACAGCCCTACTGAATACAGATAGTCTACTTTAATTTTGTTTGGTCAGTCCAACTCAAATTGTTCAATGTAAGCAACATGTTATATATGTACCACCAGCATATCTATAAGGTAATGGCTTATCTTTTCTTTACAGGCAGATGGGCTTAATGCAGAAGCGAGGGTCGGAGTCCCTGGTGAACACCGGGGAATAATTTGTGACCGGCATGTATTTCGCATACTAAAAAACTGGCTCAAGGCAGATTCGGATCCTTTCTACAATCCCGTAAACGATTACGTAGTCCTACCGACTGCCTTCGAAATGGAAAGACACCAAGAAAAAGGCATGCAAGTAACTTCACTCAAAGAAGAATGGGAAGTTATCTCAGAAGACCAAGATGAACAGAGCAATCTGGCTGAGAAGCAGCTGTCATTGGTGGGCTCAATATCTGTTTCTCATATGGGAAAGGATCAATCTTTGCAAGAGGACACGCGTGCTACTGTTGTTGTTCATCCACAGAGCGAGGGAAGGCAGCACGTTGAACTTAGAGCTGTAAGTGTGTCAATGAGTGGCTAAGGGATTGTGCGGTAGTGGAAGCGGTGGGCAATCTCTAAGAACAGGTGCTTTGCCCCTCTCATGATGAATATTTACTCTGTGTGTCTGTTTGTACAGTTTCTATTAGTCCCCAGACTTACAATATCTGCATATATAATCCATGAAAGGAGGATTGTTAATTACATGCCTCTAGTTATATAAACTAATGAGTGAGTATGTGCACTTTGTATATAAAACTGGCAATTTAGATAGTATGCATGATGAACTTTGTTGTTGTTGTTGTTGTTGTGGCTAAGTATGCATAACGAACTTGTTTGTAAGTAATGAGTGTGCAGTTGTACAGAAAACTGCTATACTTTAAATGAACTTGATAAGGTATTACTACTTCATGGTGTCTTGTTAAGGCTTTCTGTTTTGAAGCTTGTGAAAATAAATGGTCAGTCCTTCCAACCACTTCACCACTGGAGTGCAAAGAGTTCTTCCCACTTAGGGCTGTCGATGGATTGTCCTGATCCATCCCGGTATGTACTGGGTTTGGGAAGGATGCACCAATCCGAAAAAAAAGATGACTTTTGATCCTCCCAATTAGTTGTATTGTAGGTGCCATGATTTGTCTTGGGTGAGGTCTCTGTTCCAAGTGCCCAATGGTCTAGTTGTGCCAATGAAAGAAGCATTAGACTGTCATGCATGCTTCACAGTGCTCGGGGTGTCGCCAAGTTGGTTTGGTCTGATTCTTGAGATACTAGAGTCGGAACCATCCTATTTTCCAATTCCAGTACTAGAATAAGTAGAATCAGAATTGAAATTTCTAAGAGCTATGGTTACCTGTGGGCTCAGTTCTTTAGAGTTGGCATTGAGATGAAAAATGCCTCAAGTGATGGTAAAATTTCATCTTCACTACATCCAAGCTTTTTACATCTCAAAAATATATAAGACAATGCCTCAACGAATAATTGGAAGTTTCTCTCTTTCAAGAACAAAATATCATTTTTTTTTTCCAACTCAAGAACAAAATGTATTATTTACAAAAGCGTCAACATCACATCCAATATTTGTTCAAGTAAAACTACGAGTAAACTTTTTATTTTTTGAAAAAAGGAATCAACTAGTTGCATACCACTTGTGGCACTGGCACTGGCAGCCAATCTAAAAAAAATGCCTTTAAACAAAATAATTGGACCCAACTAGTTGCACACAACACACTACCAATTGCACTCCACCACTTAAAAAATTTCCTTTTGCACTCCATTAGGGTGATTCGACTCAAAATAAAAATAAAATATTGCACTCCTTTCGTTTTTAGTTCTTCTTCAATCACGTTCACATAATTATTATTAGTTCAATAATCTTTGTAAGAAATACTTGGTTGTATAACAAGCATGTTTGCAATTTACATGAGCAAGAAAACAAAGTCATGAAAAGGTGAATAACCCTGAATCGTAATGTTATTGATAATGAAGTGCAATTAGTAGGTTAAAATAGAGGTTAACCAACTAATGTTGAGCATAGTGGCCAAGGTATCTCTCCAAAAAGTGAGAGGTGTTGAGTCCAAGCTCCCTCGTTGGCTACCCAAATCCCTGCTTAAGATTGAATACATAGTTTATATGGGAACTGGAAGAATTTGGGTGAGATATGATGCTCTAAGAGGCCAGTTGCCTCACCCCTGCTAGTCGGGCCTACGGATTTGGAACCCTGTCATAGAAAAAGAAAAAAACAAAAAAGTATTAAAATTGAGGTTATAAAAAAATGGTTATTTTTCAAGGTTGGTTTGCAACTAGTTTGTTCGAAAATAATTTCTACCCTGAGCTACTTGTTGCACTTCACTATGGTAATCTCCAATTTTGTTGCCAGTGTAAATGACCTTTGGAAGTGTACTACGTAAAAAAAAAGAAAAAAAAAAAAGGAGCGCTAGAGTGCAATCATACAAATGGTGTGAAAAGTGGAATTCTACGTGATGGAGTGCAATTGATAATGCAGTCACTCCCTTTCAAAAATTAAAAATCTATCTTATAAATAGACTTTCAAAAGAGATGGCCCACTTAAGGTTGAATACATAGTTTATAGGGTGAATTACACTTTGACTCTCTCTGTAGTTTGGCATAATTTCATGTTGACCCCCCTAATATTTTGATAATTGCAATTACTCCCCCTTTCATTAACAGTGTTAAAATTCAAATGTTGTTATACCATTTTACTCACTCATTTTATCTTTTCTTTTCCCTAAAAAAAATTAAAGGAGCAGTGACCGCAAAGTCCTATTTCTTGAAAATATGTATAAAAAAGTTCCTTCTAGAAAATTGTGGACTCTTTAGTACTCTTTTTAATCAAATATTAGTCTAAAAATTTTGAAGTGAAAAATACCATAATTACCCTTTTAACAATCTTTTAGATTTAAATAAATGCATTTATTTGAAAATATTTGAGGTACTCTTATGTTTTAAAAGTAATTACAAACCCTTGATTGTGATAATATCTTATAGAAAAAATAACTCTTTGTTTTTTCTTCTCAAAACTTTTAATCATTAACTCACATAGATGATGATGAAGATGAGCATATTAGTCATTATCATCAAATTGATTTGATCTATATATGTTAGATTTATTAAAACATATAAATAATTTTCAATAGTTAAAACTCGATTTGAATTATCATTGAATTGATTCAACTCAAAAATTAACAAGTCGAGTTAAATGAGTCAGAGACAATTATATTGAATTTAAGAATAATTTATAATAAATAAAAATATGTATTTTTTATTTTACAAAAATATCAATAATCAAATAAAATTTGAGAGGAGACAGGGGAGTAGTTAGCCACATGAAAGATGCATTAGTTTCTACAAGATTATGAGCTTTTGAATGAATCAAAACCTAAAAAGCCTTAGAAATTTGATTTTTTTTTTCCCTTAACGGTTGAAGTTTGCATTACTATGTTGTGAATTCAGACTTGTGTGTTTATTATTGATCAAATATGTCAAACTGTTTTAATGGATCTTCATGAATATTAGTGTAGGTCATAGTATATTGCAAAGTCTTGAATCAAACTTGATTGTATCATTGAGTTGAATTTGTCAATGACGTATCCCACATTTGGTACAAATATCATCTTAAAGATGATGAAATTCACAGTAACTCAATTATTGAACCAAGTTGTTTATCTTCATTTTCTAATCATTCTTTCTAACTTTGAGCCTATCCCCAACCATAATATACATACTCCAAAGGAGTTGAATGTCCCATAGAGACCCAACATTATATACTTATATTCAATAAAGAGCTGAGCTGGTTTCCACTAGTACCAAGTTACCTAGCACTTGTGTCATGTAAATGGTTATCATATATTAATAGAAGATTAGAAGTTGTATTTGGAGAATTTGCCCGTCATTGTAGCTGTGTATGAATATTTTAGCCTACCAATAATCCAACAAGAGATAGATGGGTGAGACACCCATATAACAAATACCAAATCAATAGTAATGTAATAAATGGAAGAAACTATATCCCCTCCCTCACATTAAGTACAACATAAATACAAAAAATACCAATAAAATATCTATAGCCTAGAAATAATCCCTCTCAAAAATCAGAAGCATATGTCCAAAGCACAGCAGCATCACTTGCCATCACAAGCGAGAAACAAAGAAAATAGACTTAGTAAAATGTAGAGAAGAGAGAGAGAGAGAGAACTTACCATCCCCTCCAAAACCCATCACCCCTAGCCTTAGTTTCTACACCATGAGGTGATTGTTCTTATTCCCATCCTGGTGGAATACCCCACAACTCCTCTAATAGAAGGCCGCATCCTCCAAGGGGGTCTTGAGGTCATTGAGGCCCTCTTGCTCTGACTTCTCTGGGGGTGAATGGCTCCTTAAGCTCTTCCGCATGAGTTTGTGATTTTTTGCATTGCTGGAGATCAAGAGCAGGGTTAACGCACTTGATGGTGTTGGAGCTCTGCACTGCATGGGCAGAGGTTCCTTAAGGAAGCTCAATAGGAGTAGGAGCAGCCCGATCAATGTGAACTAGGGCTGATGGCTCAACTCCAGCAATCTGGATAGGGCTGCGAGGGGCCAAATTCTTCTTCTTCTTCTTCTTCTTGTCCTATTTAAAGGGAGGAGTAGCCTTGGCAATGTAAGAGAGGGAGAAGGGATATTCTGAGAGGTAAATATTTATGACGTCGATGGAAGAGAGGGAAATAGAGGAGAGGGAGAGGCAAGTAGTGGGATAGGTAGAGAATACGTGCTCTCCGAGATCTGCTTGGCCTGATCAATAGGAGCCCGTCGTGCAAGTGGCCGAGGTAGGGAATAAGGGGAAGAGCAGGTCTGCTCTCCTTCGATCACCCCATGGGTGACCCTTGTTTGGAGGACTCACTTCTACTACTCTCCTATCTTTGGTGACTCTACCTTGCTCTTTCCTAGCATCTATAGTGGAAAGGGTAGAAGAATCTGCAATAAAAGCCAAGTTTAAATTAGATTGACTTGTATAAGCTAGAAAGTAAGATATTGCTAGAGGCTTAAAAGTGTGGCTTACGTTGAAAGGTCGGAGGGACCCTAAATCCCTCACAAGAGACACCAGGGGCAAACTCCTAGTTCCCAGAGATCAATAGGGGGTCCTTGTACCACCCTTTGTCAGCACTGGGAGGAGATGGAACTAGCGTGACAGTTGTACTCTTGGAGGACAACGAGTTGTACCCAGGGCGTTGGGGGATGGCCTTCAGGTTGTACTTGGAAATGAAGTCATTGTGGGATGTCCCCATTTCCTCCACCTTCTCTACCAAACGATAAAAGTTGCCTGATGTTTAGCCTAGGGCCCAGTTTATTTTTCTTAACACCTTTCTGAGGAAGAGAGAGAAAGGGAAACTCAAACCATCCTTGATTTGATCAGCGTAAACCAAGATTTCCCCCTAACGGCATTCGTTAAGATTATTAGGTGTTTGGTAAAATCTTGGTGGACACATAGGTGGGAATAAAAGTTTTCTACAAAGTTATTCAATGTTGGTGGCCATTGAGAAACTAAAAATTATAGAGGATTAGAAGGTAAAAAGAGAGAAAATTACTTCAGTTTGATAGAGGTAAAAATGGCTGTAAGGCAAAAAAAACTTCGAAGGCACAGAAAGATGAAGTTGTAGAGATAAAAGCACAATAGGAAGAAAAAATGGTGTAAGCCCCTTATTTATAGAAAAGCATAAAGAAGGACATGCGCCTGGGAAGACATCCTAACCGTTGCAGTCTTTGGGTTTAGTGGAGACATTAGTGGGGCACGTGGATGACTACAAATGAGAAATAATTCGCCTCAGCCGTCCAAGAAGATTTCAAACGACATTGCATTAAATGCGTTGATTCATTGATAGCAGACGTAATGATAGAAGATCATGGCAACCAACCAAAAGAGAGACACATGTCTCGAGAAGACGATGAAACCTCGCATCTCTTCGAGAGGGGGTAATTATAGAGGATAATAATGGTACGTTATTTAGACTGTACACACATCCAAGCCGGTTAAGTGGTACAATGTATAAGTTAATATTCCCAGCGTTGCTTAGTAGTAGGACAAACCAAGATAAATGCATCTAACCTAGTTGGTAGGGTACCTGGCCTGCCTGGCAGGACAGGCTTGGTTTGAGTATTTGCGTAATCCTGACTTACGCGTGTCAAGTCCAGGAATCTCGGAAGAAATCTCCCTGGAATCGTGGACCCAATCTCAAAGATCCCATTTTCGTTTAAGATCCTTGTAATCAGGGGATTCTCTGGGATGACATCTTGGTAGAAGGGGAAACCCTGTTTTGAAGATGGGATTTATAAATTAGGGAATGCAAGGAGGCTAGAGGATATTTTGGCCAATCAAGAAAGGGGAGAGAATTCTATTAGTTATTATCATTCTTTTGCAACTCTAACTTGAGCGTTGGAGAATTCTTGACAGGTACCACATTGGTGCTCACGGGAGGGACAAGGGAGCAACTTCGGATCAATAGGGCAGAGTCTATCAAGGCTTCACCAGATTTCTACCCTATATTTACTATTTTGAAAGGATGTGAACCCTCCCATTTCAGTCATTGGATCTTGTTAAACATTGATCAGGACCCTTGAATATAAAATCCATGAATTACTTAGCCCCATGAAAGATGCATTAGTTTCTACAAGATTATGGACTTTTGAATGAATCAAAACCTTAAAAAGCCTTAGAAATTTGATTTTTTTTTCCTTAACGGTCGAAGTTTGCATTACTATGTTGTGAATTCAGACTTGTGTGTATATTATTGATGAAATATGTCAAACTGTTTTAGTGGATCTTCATGAATATTAGTGTAGGTCATAGTATATTGCAAAGTCTTGAATCAAACTTGATTGTATCTTGGAGTTTAATTTGTCAATGAGTTATACTACATTTGGTACAAATATCATCTTAAAGATGATGAAATTCACAGTAGCTCAATTATTGAACCAAGTTGTTCATCTTCATTTTCTAATCATTCTTTCTAACTTTGAGCCTATCCCCAACCACTTCTACCACTTATGGATAATCGCTTGTAGCACAACTTCTCACTCTTTACCATCTAAGGAATTTGCGTCACTTGTACAAGAGCTAAATCCAATAGATATTGTACATCATCTATTTTTATAAGCCATAATTCCTATTCAAAATTTTAATTTGGTTGTTGTTTATGACTTTTTTGCTTCATCCCTTCTGTCACCACTAATTCTCTTAAAATAAAAATCCTTTTTTATTTTTTTTTCTTGTACAACTTAAAATTGATAATATATATCTGATTAGAAAATCAATTTTATTTGAAAAATAAAAAACACTTAGCACTAGTAATGACCATAGCTCAGATAATATGTTTATTCCATTCCATCAATAATTAACAAGGTGAATGGAATGGGGTTCATCATGAAGAACAAGTTTCTAATGTTTTGGATCAATATTTTGGGATTAAGGTTTAGAGAAAGATCGTCTCCTAAAGCGTTGTAACAAGCATTGGGAGGGAGGATAGACCCCTAGTGCATTAGGTGAGAAAAAGGGCTAAGTTTGACATGAATTTTTTAAACATTATGTGAAAAAAGGGCTAAATTTGACAGACCATGGTATCGAATTTAGCCCTTTTTGGACGGAAGGATCCTGTCCCTAAGGTAGACTCAAAAGACTAAGGTTGCTGGATTAAATATTTTTGAGAGTTGCAAGCTCCTCCCTCCCCACTCCTCCAATCCCATATAACACCGGAATATTATGTGCCGAGCCATGGACCAAACCCAAAAAAAAAAAAAATGCCCTGTTTATTACTCATTTTGACTAGTGGCTGATAAACCTTTCGCCCAACACACCATAATAATAGATATAAAAAGTTAGCCTGATTCGGTGAATTCTATGCAATGGATAATAAAATTTAACACGGGTGATTTTACACAATTGGATTTTAGGATTTGGATTGATTGGCTAGAAATCTTCAATCACATTGATTTTAGTGTGCAGTTGTAATGGTTGTGTACATCATGTATTGGATGTACATGTCCTAATTTTAAGGAGTTCGTCCGTGCCAGGCATGCAAGGAGCAGTCATGCTTTGGAATTTCCGTTTGAAAATGAGTGAAATGATCATAATCCTTTTCAAGGAAACAAAATAAATATACAACCGATCACAACTACGAGTCTATGAGCAACCAAGTTACCTAGCACTTGTGTCATATAAATAGTTATCATTTATTAGTAGAAGATTAGAAGTTCTATTTGGAGAATTTGCCCATCATTGTAGCTGTGTATGAATATTTTAGCCAATCGTACCAATAATCCAACAAGAGAACGATGGGTGAGACACCCATATAACAAATACCAAATCAATAGTAACGTAATAAATGGAAGAAACTATATCCCCTCCCTCACATTAAGTACAACATAAATACTAAAAATACCAATAAAATATCTATAGCACCTAGAAATAATCCCTCTCAAAAATCAGAAGCATATGTCCAAAGCACAGCAGTAACACATGTCAGCACAACTGCAAGAAACAAAGAAAATAGACTTAATAAAATGCAGAGAGAGAGAGAGAGAGAGAGAGGAGAGAAGAGAGAGAGAGAGAGAGAGCTTACCATCCCCTCCAAAACCATCACCCCTAGCCTTAGTTTCTACACCATGAGGTGATTGTTGTGGGTATCCTTCACCACCTTTCATTGGATACCAGCTGGCGGTGGAGCGACATAAGGGCCCGAAGCAAATCCTTCTACCTGGGGAGGGTAGGACTGAGGTGGTGGTGAAGGATAAACTGATCCAGGGGCAGGGTATGCTACTGCTCAAACAAAAGTACCATAAGGATTAAATCATTATCTCAAAACTCAGAAAATTGACTCTCAAGTCCATTATGAAATATATTGACACAATTTAGGTGGTTCGACAAGATTGCCAATGTCATGACACAATTTACAGGCAACATCATGAAACAATTTGGAGGTTCCACAAGATTGCCTATATATGTTCACCTTGTCATGGGATAGATGATGAGATCTTTCGCCATACCCTTGGAAACCATGGTCACAATTTCGAAATTAAAAAAAAAAAAAATCCCTAACAGAAATCCAAAAATGAGTTCCCTATGAATTTATAATCGTGTAAAAGATGAAATTGTGCCCCTTAAAACAAATGTTACGAAATGGTATTAAAAAAATATAACCCAAAATAGGACAGTGTCTATCAAGGCTTCACCAGATTTCTACCCTATATTTACTATTTTGAAAGGATGTGAACCCCCCATTTCAGTCCTTGGATCTTATTAAACATTGATCAGGATCAGGACCCTTGAATATAAAATCCATGAATTACTTAGCCCCATGAAAGATGCATTAGTTTCTACAAGATTATGGACTTTTGAATGAATCAAAACCTTAAAAAACCTTAGAAATTTGATTTTTTTTCGCCTTAACGGTTGAAGTTTGCATTACCATGTTGTGAATTCAGAATTGTGTGTATATTATTGATGAAATATGTCAAACTGTTTTAGTGGATCTTCATGAATATTAGTGTAGGTCATAGTATATTGCAAAGTTTTGAATCAAACTTGATTGTATCTTGGAGTTGAATTTGTCAATGACTTATCCCACATTTGGTACAAATATCATCTTAAAGATGATGAAATTCACAGTAGCTCAATTATTGAACCAAGTTGTTCATCATTTTCTAATCATTCTTTCTAACTTTGAGCCTATCCCCAACCATAATATATATACTCCAAAGGAGTTGAATGTGACCCATAGAGGCCCAACAATATATATACTTATATTCAATAAAGAGCTGACCTTGTTTCCTCTTGTACATCTTATGGATAATCTCTTGTAGCACAACTTCTCACTCTTTACCATCTAAGGAATTTGCGTCACTTGTACAAGAGCTAAATCCAATTGATATTGTACATCATCTATTTTTATAAGCCTTAATTCCTATTCAAAATTTTAATTTGGTTGTTGTTTATGACTTTTTTGCTTCATCCCTTCTGTCACCACTAATTCTCTCATACTAAAATAAAAATCCTTTTTTATTTTTATTTCTTATACAACTTAAAATTGATAATATATATCTGATTAGAAAATCAATTTTATTTGAAAAATAAAAAACACTTAGCACTAATAATGACCATAGCTCAGATAATATGTTTATTCCATTCCATCAATAACAAGGTGAATGGAATGGGTTTCATCATGAAGAACAAGTTTCTAATGTTTTCGATCAATATTTTGGGATTAAGGTTTAGAGAAAGATTGTCTACTAAAGCATCCTAACAAGCATTGGGAGGGAGGTAGACCCCTAGTGCAGTAGGTGAGAAAAAGGGCTAAGTTTGACATGAATTTTTTAAACATTATGCGAAAAAAGGGCTAAATTTGACATACATGGTATCAAATTTAGCCCTTTTTGGACGGAAGGATCCTGTCACTAAAGTAGACTCAAAGAGTTGCAAGCTCTTCCCTCCCCACTCCTCCAATCCCATATAACATCGGAATATTATGTGCAGAGCCATGGACCAAACCCAACAAAAAAATGCCCTGTTTTTTACTCATTTTGACCTAGTGGCTTATAAACCTTTCGCCCACCACACCATAGTAATAGATATAAAAAGTTAGCCTAATTCGGTGAATTCTATGCAATGGATTCAAAAATTTAACATGGGTGATTTTACACAATCGGATTTTAGGATTTCCTATAGTACTTGGATTGATTGGCTAGAAATCTTCAATCACTTTGATTTTAGTGTGCGGTTGTAATAGTTGTGTACATCATGTATTGGACGTACATGTCCAAATTTTAAGGAGTTCGTCCATGCTGGGCATGCAAGGAGCAGTCATGCTTTGGAATTTCTTTTTGAAAATGAGTGAAATGATCATAATCCTTTTCAAGGAAACAAAATAAATATACAATCGATCACAACTACGAGTCTATGAGCAACCAAGTTACCTAGCACTTGTGTCATATAAATAGTTATCATTTATTAATAGAAGATTAGAAGTTTTATTTGGAGAATTTGGCCGTCATTATAGCTGTGTATGAATATTTTAGCCAATCGTACCATTAATCCAACAAGAGATCGATGGGTGAGACACCCATATAACAAATACCAACTCAATAGTAATGTAAGAAATGGAAGAAACTATATCCCCTCCCTCACACTAAGTACAACATAAATACAAAAAATACCAATAAAATATCTATAGCACCTAGAAATAATCCCTCTCAAAAATCAGAAGCATATGTCCAAAGCACAGCAGTAACACATGTCAGCACAACTGCAAGAAACAAAGAAAATAGACTTAGTAAAATGTAGAGAAGAGAGAGAGAGAGAGAGAGAGAGAGAGCTTACCATCCCCTCCAAAACCCATCACCCCTAGCCTTAGTTTCTACACCATGAGGTGATTGTTGTGGGTATCCTTCACCACATTTCATTGGATAACCAGCTGGCGGTGGAGCGACATAAGGGCCCGAAGCAAATCCTTCTACCTGGGGAGGGTAGGACTGAGGTGGTGGTGGAGGATAAACTGATCCAGGGGCAGGGTATGCTACTGCTCAAACAAAAGTACCATAAGGATTAAACCATTATCTCAAATCTCGGAAAATTGACTCTCAAGTCCATTATGAAATATATTGACACAATTTAGGTGGTTCGACAAAATTGCCAATGTCATGACACAATTTACAGGCATCATCGAAACAATTTGTGTGGTTCCACAAGATTGCCTATATATATATATATGTTCAACCTTGTCATGGGATAGATGATGAGATCTTTTACTATACCCTTGGAAACCATGTTCACAATTTCGGTTTTTTTATTTTTATATTTTTATATTAAAAATAATCCCTAATAGGAATCCAAAAATGAGTTCCCTATGAATTTATAATTCGTGTAAAAGATGAAATTGTGCCTGTAGGCATCAAAATTTAAACGGGTCTCTAAATCCTTCTAAATTAACAAAAAGCTCATCAAATCAAAATTTGGCCCACAAATGTAAATTGAGGGACAGGGCCTCATATAGTTTGGGTTTGGGTTTTCGCAGATAAAGCCCATGATCCAACAAATTCAAGTGATCCACACATTAAGTATTGGGCCTTATATCCAAATAAATAAGTTTGACCCAATAATAACCTATAAAATCCTTAAAATTGGATTTGGACAAATTTAGCCTTTTAAACAAATCAATTAAACCTCTTTAAGTTGGGGTATAATTGGAAAGCTAAATTACCTTTAAGTCTATAAATACAAGAGCCTCTCTCATTGAGAGGGGATCTGGATCACTTTCTCTCAGAAGACAGAAGCTCTCAAGCCCTCCTCCAGAGACAAAAGCAAGGTTCTTCAGAGATCCGGACTCCGACTAAAGAGAAGATCAAGCATAAAGCCCTTCTCCGGAATCCAAGCAACCTTCTCAGCCGATAAAGCGCGAAGCCCGGAGAGAAGAAGATCTACAGAAGCCTCTACAGAAGATCAAGCACAAAGCAAAGCCACCGTTCAAGCAACCTTCTCAGCCGATAAAGCGCGAAGCACGGAGAGAAGAAAAGCTACATACGTCATCACTATTTTTGTATTTGACTGTTAATCAGAGGAAACACTGAGATCTGTATCCACTTTTCATCAAAAATCAATAAAATCATTTGCGATCATATTTCACGGATCTCGAGGTAGATCCGTTAAATTTATTGTCGACAAATTTCTGGCACGCCCGGTGGGACCATCTCAACCTCTCATCTTTCAGTCAACTGCAAGAACATCACCTAAAGCATCAATGGCATCTCGCAACGTCAACGCTATCGCATCTGCCATTACTGAGAAAGGTAAGAAAATCCTTTCTTCCAATCTTGAATCTGATCAGGTTATTAGTCGCGATCATCATGTGACACGAACAATGACAAAGACTGGTGGAATCAAGCTAATGGAGCCTCTCCAGCATCACTCCAAGAAACGTGCCACAAAAACGGCACTTACCACGAAAGAATCGTGGGCGGACGTGGTAGAAGACGACTCGTCAGATTCTGGATCTGATTCGAAGTCAAGCGAGGGATCGTCTAGATCTTTATCGATCACTTCTCCGTCACAAACTCACACATCCATCAGAGCAGTGATGACAGCTGGAGCGCTAACAATGGAGGAACAAGTTGCTCAGATGGCAGACACCATCAACAAGTTAACAAAAGCAATGGAAGACAAAGACATTCAAATTGCAACTCTCGCCAGCCGTTTGGAGCATAAAGACAAGGAGAATGAATCGAGTGCTGGACCTTCGCATCCTCCAGGATTCACCCCTGAAGCATACATGGCTCCGCACGAAGAGGAACAACGAGCAGACTATTCTGGTTCACGAAAAGCTACTCGAGATCCACCACAAGGCTCTGTTGCCTCGCTTTCTGTCCAACAACTGCAAGCAATGATTACTGACACCATTCGTGCTCAGTATGGGGGCATGCCACAATCCTCATTGGTTTACTCCAAACCCTACACTCAACGCATCGAACAAATGCGTCTTCCGGCAGGATATCAACCACCAAAATTCCAACAGTTCGAAGGAAAAGGCAATCCAAAGCAGCATATTGCCCACTTCATCGAAACTTGCAACAACGCCGGTACATTCGGTGATTCATGGTGAAACAATTCGTTCGTTCCCTCCGCGGCAATGCGTTCGATTGGTACACTGACTTGGAACCCAACTCAATAGATAGTTGGGATCAACTTGAAAGAGGTGTTCCTCGGCCGCTTCTACAGCACTAGAAGAACAGTAAGTATGGTGGAGCTCGCTGCCGTCAAACAAAGAAAAGATGAACCAGTCATCGAGTACATAGAGCGATGGAGAAATCTTTCCCTCAACTGCATGGATCGACTCTCCCAATCTTCTGCTATCGAGATGTGTGTTCAAGGGATGCACTGGCAACTCCTTTACATCTTGAAAGGAATCAAGCCACACACTTTCGAAGAGCTTGCTACTCGAGCCCACGACATGGAGCAGAGTATAGCTGTGCACCAGACTCCACGACCAAGCGAGCCTCGAAGGCAAGAAAAGAAGGATGGCAAGTCCTTCAAAACTAAGGAAGTCTTATCCACCACTACCAGCAAACCTGTCAAAATCACAGGTAAAGAGAAGAGAAGATCAGCCACGAGCTGATTCAACACAAGAAAAAGGAAAAGCCTGGAAAACTCTCAAAGAGCTTGAGGCAAAAGAATACCCTTTTCCCGATGCTGATGTCTTGGGCATGTTCGAAGAGCTACTGAAGTTAAAGCTCATCGAACTTCCAATACCCAAACGACCCGAAGAAGCAGGTCGCGACAATGATCCGAGGTATTGTCGTTATCATAGGGTGATTAGTCATCCAATTGAAAAATGTTTCGTCTTCAAGGAGAAAATCATGGATTTGGCACGTCAAGGGAAAATTGAACTTGACTGTGCCGAAAATGTTGCTACTTCCAACATGACGTCTGTCACTTTTGGATCTTTTGATCCAATATTCTTGACAAGTCAGTATGCAACGCAGATTCATCTTCACAATCCCAAAAGTTCTACCTCAACCATCACAACTCATATCCGTACATTCCGATGTTGAAAAGGCCCATCCCACGCTGGGGGCAAGGCCAAATCAAAGAAAAATCATCACATTTCCTACTTCACTTCAACAAGGACCACAATCTCATCGGCTTCAAATTCAAAGTCGAGTATCTCACAGTCTACTTCAGTTGACGACGAAGGGTGGACGGTTGTCACTCGTCGAAAAAGACGTCCTACATACGTGCCAACTCCTTTCTACTCCAAAGCCAAAGAAGAGAAAGAAGAAAGTCAAAACCAAGTACAGGGTCAAAGAAACGAAAGAGAGCAACAAAGAAGAAGGCTTTCCGAGTTCCGCCCGCAGACCCTGAAGACATCTTTCAACAACCTCCCCGTGTGCCGGTTACTCTTTTAGAATTCTTACCAAGGAAGCTCTTAAAGGAAGTCTGCACGGTTTCATGTCATCAAGTGGAAGCGGAGGTGCTTGAAGATGATGTCGATATAGATCAGAAGAACATCCTGGATCTTCCTGTGATGGAGACCAAAAACTGGAGAAAGACAATAACACCTCGAAAACAGAAATTCGCAGGTCGACTGGGATTTGTCCAGTGAATTTCAAAAAGTTCAGCTTACTTCAAAGCAAAGCTCAACTGAATCAAAGCAGAAGTTCAACCCAACATAGATCTACCAAGAAGATGGTCTGTGCATGGCCACAATCACCTTTACTGACGAGGATCTCCAATTGGGGTCTCGACCTCACAATAGGCCGCTTTATGTTACAGGTTATGTGAGGGAAACTAAAATTCAAAGAATCCTCCTGGATTGTGGTTCTGCGGTCAACATCATGCCAATTCGTACTATGAAACAAGTTGGCATCTCATCGGATCAACTGCTGCGCAGTAAGTTGATGATTCAGGGCTTCAACTTGGGAGGTCAAAGAGCGATCGGCATGATGAAGAGTCAAGCTCTCTATTGCAGATTTGGAGTCAACAGCGCTCTTTCACGTGATTGATTGTAAAACTTCATATCACTTGCTTCTCGGCCGACCGTGGTGCATGAAACTGGGGAGTAGTACCATCCACGTTACATCAATGCTTCAAGTATTACCAAGATGGTGTGCAGAAACGTGTAATAGCCGAAGATCAACCGTTTGACAAGGCAGAAACGTATTTTGCAGATGCGAAATTTTATTTTGGAGGGGACGTCATTCAAGAAGCACTTCCAGTTTCGGTACCTCCTTCGAGTAAGCAAAAACCGACAAAGGAAAGCATGCTATGAATGACGCCGATAAGATTTTCCCGGTCCCCGCTTCAAAAAGAACGAAAGTAAGAAGCAAGAACCAGAAACTCGACAAATGAAGGTGGGTCAATCAATGGTGGACGCGTCATCCACAGTTGTATCGCCAACCCCAATGCTTCGCTACGTGCCACAATCGAGACGGAAGCCGGGACAATCACCTTTCGAAGAGATTTCTTCAAAGACTAAACTTCCTGTCTCTAAAATCGAATTGGAGACGTTGAAAGAAGAGTTAACATTCCGGTTACACCTCTCCAAAATCTTACATAGTAAGGACACCCGTGAAAAGTATTGTCCCAACTACATCAATCACGAAACAGCATCGCGAAAGTAGAGTCCAAAAGTTGGTTCGGTCCTAAAACTTCAAAGTTATTCGAAATTGCTGGTTATGGAAAAGGTGAACCCGTACGATTGGGTGAACTACTACCAACTGATCAAATTCATGGTTTAACTGCAACACAAGTCAAACTCGTTCAAGCTGGAGAAAAAGTTTCATTCACACGAGCGGGACTAGGTTATACGTCAGAAGCTCCAATCAAAATTTCTAAGATGAAGACGGCTGCTTCGCAACATACTACAGTAGAAATCATTGATGAGTCTGAAGAAGAAACACCAGTTTCACGAACATCGGTCTTTGATCGAATTGGTGGCCACATCTCGACCACGTCGGTATTTGACCGATTAGGTGCTTTAGATGATCATCATGATGTACGGATTCATAAACCTCGTGCATCTGCTATATCTAGACTTGGTCAGAATGTTGAGGTAAAAATACGAAAAGAATCGCGACGTCGACCTAAGCCAATGAATAAACATGTGGAGCATAAAGATAGTAGTGGCTTGCATAGCGCTATTCCATCTCGCATGAAACGACAAGCAGCTTTAGAAGTCTCGATATCAGATGCATTGGTTGTGAAACGACGCACTATCATCCTCACAAACCAAACGAGCAACAACAGAGCTTCAACTGTTGAAACAGACAATTCTGAAGATGTCGTTTCGGTAAATCATATTACCATTGAGGAATTCTCTGAAGAAGATTCTACGTCGTCAGATGAAGAACTCGAAAATGCTCCACCGATCTTTGAAGAAGGCGGACAAGCCACTGTAGACAACTTAAAAGAAATAAATCTTGGGACAATTGAAGAGCCGCGACCCACGTTAGTCAGCACTCTTCTAAACCAGCATGAAGAATTCGAGTATCTCAAGTTGCTACAAGAGTACAGAGATGTATTTGCTTGGACTTACAAAGAAATGCCAGGACTTGACCCGAAGATCGCTGTTCATCAACTCGCAGTTAAACACGGAGTTCGCCCAATAAAACAGGCACAACGTCGTTTTCGGCCAGAGTTGATACCACAGATTGAGACAGAGGTCAACAAGTTGATAGAAGCTAGCTTCATCCGAGAAGTAAAGTATCCAACCTGGATTTCCAACATAGTTCCAGTAAGAAAAAAGAATGGACAAATTCGAGTATGTGTCGATTTTCGCGACTTGAATAATGCATGTCCAAAAGACGATTTTCCGCTCCCAATCATAGAGCTTATGGTTGATGCAACCACAGGACATGAAGCTTTGTCTTTCATGGATGGATCTTCTGGTTACAATCAAATTCGAATGTCGCCAAAAGACGAAGAGCTTACAGCCTTTCGTACCCCAAAAGGTATATATTGTTACAAAGTTATGCCTTTTGGACTTAAAAATGCTGGTGCCACTTACCAGCGAGCTATGCAAAGATCTTTGATGACATGCTACATGACAGAGTCGAATGTTACGTTGACGACCTAGTAGTAAAGTCCAAAAAAGGGAAGATCACTTACAACATCTACGTGATACCTTCGACAGATTACGACGGTATCAGCTCAAGATGAATCCATTAAATGTGTTTTGGAGTTACCTCGGGTAAATTTTTGGGATTCGTGGTTCGGCATCGTGGTATTGAAATCGACCGAAATAAAATTGAAGCCATTCAAAAAATGCCGGCACCAAAGAACATTCATGAACTCAAAAGTTTACAAGGTCGACTTGCCTACATTCGTAGGTTCATCTTAAACTTAGCTGGGCGTTGTCATCCCTTCAATCGATTGATGAAGAAAGATACATCATTTGAATGGGATGAAGCTTGTGAGAATGCTCTGAAAAGCATCAAGGAGTATCTTCTCAAGCCTCCGTTCTTTCTGCACCAATTCCTGAAATGCCACTGATTCTCTATATTAGTGCACAAGAAATGTCACTAGGAGCATTGTTGGCTCAAGAAAATGATGAAGGAAAAGAAGGTGCACTCTACTACTTGAGTCGAACTCTTGTTGGAGCAGAAGTAAATTATTCACCCATCGAGAAGACATGTTTAGCGCTCATCTTTGCCACAAAGAAACTCCGGCACTACATGTTGTCGCACACAATCCGACTCACTGCGCGAGCTGATCCACTCAAGTACATCATGACAAGGCCAGTCTTGTCGGGAAGACTAGCTAAATGGGCCCTTCTCTTATCAGAATTTGAAATTATTTACATCCCTCAAAAGGCTGTAAAAGGGCAGGCGTTAGCCGATTTTCTTGCTGATCATCCTATTCCGGCTGAATGGGAATTGTCTCACGACTTGCCCGACGAAGAAGTATTCTCTATTGATGTGCTTCCAGCTTGGAGAATGTTCTTTGATGGCGCAGCTAGAAGAGATGGAGCGGGGGCAGGTGTAATTTTTATCACCCCACAAAATGAAGTATTGCCATTCTCGTTTGTCTTGACAAAACTATGTTCAAACAATGTTGCAGAATACCAATCTCTGATCATTGGTTTAGAACTCGGGCTAGAGATGAAGTTACACCAACTCTACGTGTATGGGGACTCACAACTTGTCATTAACCAACTCTCGACAGAGTATGACGTTCGAAAGCATGAGTTAGTGCCTTATCACTGCTATGCTGTACAACTGGTAAGACAATTCGAAGACGTCATCATTAGGCATATACCAAGAGCTGAAAACAAGCAGGCTGACGCTTTAGCTAGTCTTGCTGCAAGTTTGGCTATGCCAGAAGGAGAGACAATGAGTATCCCTATCTGCCATAGGTGGGTATTACCTCCTTTGATAGAAGAAAATTGCGAGTCGCACGAAGCAAACACTGTCGAAATAGCCGAAGTCAAAGATTGGAGACAGCCACTTATCGACTATCTACAGCATGGGAAGCTGCCAGACGACCTAAACAAAACAAAATCGAAATACGTCGTAGGGCACCTCGATTTTTATATTTCAACGATAAGTTATATCGTCGCTCTTTCGACGATATCTTAATGAGATGTCTCGGAGATGATGAAATCCGAGATGCTTTAGAAGAAGCACACTCTGGAGTGTGCGGTTCACATCAGTCAGGGCCGAAAACTCCATCACAGTCTGAAGAGGATGGGATTTTACTGGCCTACTATGGTGGTGAAAGATTCTCTAAACCATGCAAAGAGGTGTAAAGCTTGTCAATTTCATGGAGATTACATTCGTCAACCACCGGAGCCATTGCATCCTACAATCGCATCTTGGCCCTTTGACGGGTGGGGACTTGATGTCGTTGGACCACTCCCAAAATCTTCAAGGCAACATCTCTATATCCTCGCCGCAACAGATTACTTTTCTAAGTGGGCTGAGCAGGTTCCCCTTCGAGAGGTCAAGAAAGAAACGGTAGTCGACTTCATCAAAAGTAATATCGTCTTCCGTTACGGCATTCCACGATATATCATGACAGATAATGGGAAATCTTTTAGCAATACGCTGATGGATCAATTCTGCATGAAGTTTAACATTAAGCAGAGATGTTCTACAATGTACAACGCTGCAGCAAATGGACTCGCCGAAGCCTTCAACAAAACTCTCTGCAAGCTTCTTGAGAAGTTGTCTCAAAATCGAAAAAAGATTGGCATGAACGAATTGGAGAAGCATTATGGGCATACAGAACCTCATACCGCACCTCCACACAAGCCACACCTTACTCATTGGTTTATGGAGTTGAAGCTGTTCTCCCATTGGAACGACAATACCTTCATTAAGGATTGCGATTCAAGAAGGTTTGACCTGCGATGAGAATGCTAAGTTACGTCTGGCTGAACTTGAAGCATTGGACGAAAAAGATTGGAAGCACAACAACGGCTAGAATGTTTCCAAGCCCGTCTGTCACGTGCATTCAATAAGAAAGTTCGACCACGTTCTTTTCAAGTTGGCGATTTAGTTCTCGCTGTACAACGACCAATCATCCTCTCACACCGTTCTGGAAAGAAGTTTGATCCGAAATGGGATGGGCCTCATGTAGTAAAAGAAGTATACACTAATGGTGCATATCTTCTTTTAACACCAGAAGGTTACGTCTTGGCCCAATTAACGGCAAATTCCTCAAAAGATACTATGCTTGAAAGAATACGCTCCCCAGCACGAGCCTAAACTGTTTGACAATGCTCCCCAGCACGAGCCTAACTGTTTGACAACGCCCCAGCACGAGCCTAAACTGTTTGACAATGCTCCTCGGCACGAGCCTAAACTGTTTAGCAATGCTCATTATCGTACGAGTTTAAACTACATGATACTCCTGACCCGCATGAGTTAAAACTGTGAGTCCAAAAAAAAAAAAAAAAAAAGAATTGAGCTCGCTAGATTGAAAACCCGAGAGGGCGGTCTAGGCAAAACTTAGAGCATCCATCTGAACTACGTTATGGTTTGATCCCGTTTTGGGTACGTAGGCAGCCTGTAAAGTTACTTCAGGTTCAACCACATAAAAAAAAAAAAGATATACTCGTATAAGGAAAAGGGGAATTTTATTAATTTCAAATGAAGTGAACAATGATATAATTTCCTAAGTCCTATACAGTAAAAAATAAATAAATAAATAAAACTTAATATAAAGAAGTAAGGTTCCAAAACTTCTTCTTCAAAGACTCTCTCTCGGCTTCGCAAGCAGCTATTTCATCATCATCAATGATTGGAGCATTAGATAAGCGAGTACACTCCGCTTCAACAGTAAGTAGAGCTCCTCCTCTTCCTGAACTTGAGTATTAAGAGATTCTTTAGAAGCAGCGACCTTGTGGTAGCATTTCTCTGATTTGAGTCAACTCGATTTCTATCTCAACTTCTCGTTTAGTCAGTTCAACTTCTTTATCTTTAACTTCAGTCAGTTGCGTACGTAAACTATCCACTGATTGACGTTTTAGTTGAGCTTCCTGATCTAAGACAGATAGCTGAAGATCCCTATCATCTGCTGACAAAGATGATAAAGCCTTCTCTCGTCTTGAAAGATACGCTTCTACTCCAGTTATAAGTGATTCGAAGAAGTTAGCAAAAGGCATAGGATCAGTTCTGAAAGCATTCTTGAGAGAAGAGATGATGGCCGGCATATGAAGTGATTGCCATTCTCTTAGGTTGGAAAAGCCAATATTGAGCATCAACTCAACCCTAGATCGAAGGAATTCATCACGAGCTCTATGTAATGCTTGTTGAACGCATAAGTCGATGTCACTATCATGTAAAGAAGCTTGTCGAGTTTGGGTAGAAATAGTAAGCATTCCACGTGACTTCGGAACAATCACAGATGAATCAACCAACTTATTAGAAGTAGGTAAAGCCAATGCGGTAGGAGCCGTATGTGTAGTTGAAGTTGATGAAATGCCATGAGAATTTTGACGAGGACATGAAGAAACCTCGTCCCCATCACTCTTTGAGGGGTCTTCAGTAGCAATCAATTTCGAAAGCCCTCTACTAAGATGACTGACATTCAAAACATCTCCCATACCCGAGAAGGCAGGGAAGATTGGAAAATCTTCTGAGGCGAACAAATCGGCAATGAAATGTATATTGGTTGATGATTCTGCGAGATCAATTAAATCACAAAAGATTATACATTTAATAAAAAAAAAAAACATGAAATTTCTAAGAAAGGAAAAAAGTGTGTAAAATTACCTTTCCTAGGAGACACATCATTCTCAGCTTCAGCTTGCCTATCCGGAGTCACACTCGTATTTAGGCTTAGTCTGAACAACAGGCTTCAAAGAACTAACGGGACTTGATTTATGAACAACTTGTTCTACATCTACCCCAAGAATGTTGGCCTGTTCTGTTCGAGTAGTCGTTGGAGTCGGCAGTATTTTTTTGAAACGCAATTTCAATCTACGTTCTGCAATGACATTTTGCGTATCATCAATGCTAGTGTGTTCTATTCTTCTTTTTCGAGAAGGTTTTTGCGTGACAAGCAAAGCACGACGTGCCTCACGATCTTCAAATCCTTTTCTTTCATCAAAATTAAAGTTCGGAACGGAGACGCTATCTTCAAGAAGACGAAAATCAAGGGCATCCAAATGAGGTAGTACATCTTGAACCCACCAATCCCTATAACTCTTATCAAATTGCCGGTTCATGTCTTGTACTTTTGGAGGAATAAAAAATTGACTCGACTTTTGGTCTGAGTCAAAGACAACCATAAACTGTATAACTCTATCCCATCCACGGATCTTGTGAAAGGAATCGGAGTTCCAGGGATACGTTGACGAAAGCCTTGTTGACGAGCAAACCTGTGAGGGCTATACATTTCCACCTCGTAAACATCACCATATCGAAACATAACAAATCCAGGACGACAGCTTATCATGAAAGCTTGAATTTCAGAAGGATCATCACCATCATCAGTCCGCATCCTTCTATGACCTTTTGGCGGCCAAATCTCTTCCGGATACCATTTAAAATCACTAGAATCCATGGTTCTTATCAGATTCCTTGCATCTTTAGCACTATCTTCCCAATAAAAGTATGAGTTGGAAACACCAGCTGTGCGAACCAAATACGGAGGTCCAAAGTCAGCATCAATGCTACCAAATACTCCCCGAGGAAAATGAAGTCCAACCCACCCAAATAAGTAATGAAGGGGACAATAACTCGTGGAGGCACCTACAACTTTCTGTGTTTTCATACCCCAATAAGTCTGAGTTAGACCTTTGTATAAACAACACAGAAGTGGAGGTACCAAGCTGAACGTAGTACCTCGGGCCATCAATGCTGCTACCTTGAAAGTACCTGGACGAATAACATCACCATTCTCACAAGGGAGAAAAACGACACAACCACAAGGAGAGGTATGCAGCTGTCATAGCTTCATCTTCAACATTCTGATTTGCAAGAAAACCGAGCCTGATAAATGGATTTTCTCCCTCCTTACGACCCCCCTTAGCCAAAGAAACTCGAGAAGAAAAGGGTCTTTGTAATTTTGTTCTAGGGTATTGACGGCCATTACGATTAATGTAGAACGATTTTGCCCTTTCTTTATACTCTACTGTCAGACGAGGATTAGAAATTCGTTCAGCTTTAACGTACCAGAAATCAAGCCACTCACTGTGACTAACACAGTCACTCCCTTTTTCAAGAATCAGTAAAGCATATGCCTTGAACAGATACTGACAGGAAAGAGGAAGCCCTGAAATACCGTTGCAACCCATGAGTTCATTGAGACTGGGTACCACTTCTTCATAATACTCACCAGTGATAGAAAGCCCAGAAATCTTCTGCATTTCCCATAAAGAAATGCCAACTTCCCCACGACCTGTCACAAAAGTATTGGTCTCGGGACACCAAAACTCACACAAAGCCCGGTACATACCATTAGGACGACTGTACTCCTTACTAGCTGCAAATATAGCTTCACCAAGGGAAGCTGTCGATTTTCTGCTTTGTAGTTTATGGCTCACATCCAAGCTCCAGTCCCAAAAACCACTGAGATATCGAATGTCGCCTCGAGGTTCAATATCCGAACCCCATCGAGTGAAACGTTGCATGATTTTCTGCGCCAAAACAGCCTGTGGACAATTGCGAGTTCGATCATGATGTGGAGGATGACATAAAGATGGCTGACGCTCCGTATCAATCTCATCTCCAGGAAGTAGGTCAACCGTTGAAGGATATTCACTCAAAGCTGCCAAATCAAGTGATGTGTCCCTTTCTGTATCATGTGCCTTCAAAGGACCAGTCATCGGTGTGTGCACTGCAAGTTTCAGCTCCATAGATGAAATATTTCCTCCTTTTGAATGACCAGATATCATAACATGGGGAAAACAAAGCCATTTTCCTTTCTGAGAAGGATCTGCATGGTCATCTACCCAACCTTCACGCGGTAAGCTTCGTTTGGAACGATTCTTATTCCTTAAACCTTTGGAAAGGGTGTCCCTAGCCATCTCTGCGAAATTTCAATGAAAAAGAAAAGAATAAACACATTTATTCAAAAAAAAAAAAAGTCTTACTAAGTACTAGTGTCACATTGACTAAAAGTAGATAAGAGTATGGATAAAAATCCATCATGTTCAATGGTGCTATGGCGCTAGAGATTAGCCAATTGACGTTTGTCCACTAGTTGACATTGTCCACTCTTAAGCACTAATGATAAATGACTGCTTTAGAGCTTGGCCAACTAACTGGACAAATAGATCGTCGCATGGTTCTTCTACTTGAACAAATCCTGCTTCAAGTAATTTTTCTAGCCAATTGACGTTTGTCAGCCAGTTGACATTGTCACCTCTTAAGCACTACTGATGAACAGCTATGCTAGAGATTGGCCAACCGGCTGGACAAATAGCTCGTCGCATGGTTCTTCTGTATGAACAAATCTTACTTCAAGTGATTCTTTAGCCAATTGACGTTTGTCAACCGATTGACATTGTCCACTCTTAAGCATTATTGATGAACAATTGCTTTAGAGATTAGTCAATTAGTTGGACAAATGGATCGTCGCATGGTTCTTCTGTTTGAACAAATCCTGCTTCAAGTAATTTTTCTAGCCAATTGACGTTTGTCAGCCAGTTAACGTTGTCACCTCCTAAGCACTACTGATGAACAGCTATGCTAGAGATTGGCCAACTAGCTGGACAAATAGATCGTCGCATGGTTCTTCTTTTTGAACAAATCTGCTTCAAGTAATTTTTCTAGCCAATTGACGTTTGTCAGCCAGTTACGTTGTCACCTCCTAAGCACTACTGATGAACAGCTATGCTAGAGATTGGCCAACTAGCTGGACAAATAGATCGTCGCATGGTTCTTCTTTTTGAACAAATCCTGCTTCAAGTAATTTTTCTAGCCAATTGACGTTTGTCAGCCAGTTGACGTTGTCACCTCCTAAGCACTACTGATGAACAGCTATGCTAGAGATTGGCCAACTAGCTGGACAAATGGATCGTCGCATGGTTCTTCGGTTTGAACAAATCCTGCTTCAAGTAATTTTTCTGGCCAATTGACGTTTGTCAGCCAGTTGACGTTGTCACCTCCTAAGCACTACTGATGAACAGCTATGCTAGAGATTGGCCAACTAGCTGGACAAATGGATCGTCGCATGGTTCTTCGGTTTGAACAAATCCTGCTTCAAGTAATTTTTCTGACCAATTGACGTTTGTCAGCCAGTTGACGTTGTCACCTCCTAAGCATTACTGATGAACAGCTATGCTAGAGATTGGCCAACTAGCTGGACAAAGAGTTCGTCGCATGGTTCTTCTACGGATTTCATGATCATCCTTCCATATACCATGTATGGAATTCTCTTCTACATATGTAATAGAGGTACAGATGTTCTTTCAATCCCTAAGAAAGATACACGTGTGTTGGAGATAGATGAATAAAGAAATTCAGAATCATCAGTGTTCATAGGTGGAAATCATTAGGCAAGTGTATTAATGCTGAAGCAAATGCAGCAAAGGAATCTTTCGAGTCTATGTTTGAAACACTATCAAGAGCAATGAAAAGAGAAGCCGATGCAGCCTTTTTTTTTTATTAAATGAAAAATTGGGGATTGCACATGCTATATGTTCATGTCTGTATTCCAGGACCCATGAAAAGTGAGCCTTGTTGTTCTGATGAAGAAATCAGATATGCCAACAGAATCATGACTTCCTTCTCCCCAAAATTATGCTCTGTTAGGTCTCTTCAACATTACCATTTACTTCAACATCCCCAAAAGTTATGATCTGGCCTGCCTCTATGGTGCACTACATCTTTGCCATATTATTATTTACTTGAAAAAAAAAAATCAATGTTGTCACCTCCTCATCATTACCATTAACATGGGTAGTTCATGTAGGAGAGAAAGGAACACAACTTGCTCATGAACGTGATCTCTGTTACAACATCAAAATTGTTGGATATGGATCCCTCAATTTCAGCCCTGAGACAATTAAATATAAAAAAATTTCTGGAGATGAAGTAATGGTTTTAAAAGCTAAAAAAAAAAAAAAAAAACTTTCCTTGGATTACAGCAATACAAGAAGAAAGAAGCAAAAACTCGGAAAGAACGTACAAACAACCCTTTCCAATAAAAATGGGATGAGGATTCCTTTGGCAGATATTAGGGAGAGATCACTTACATATGATCTGATGTAAACGTCACTCCTACGAACCGTTGCAAACCCCTTCCAAGAATCTGTGTTGTGTTCTGTTTATAAGAAAATAGAGCCTTCTTCAATAAGATCTGATGTGTCGAATTAAAAAAAACACTCGCTGCAAATCTCTTCAGGAATCAACCATCACTGGTAGCAGTCTTGTGTTGTATTTATAAGAAGATAGAGCCCTCATCAATGAGACGTGATGTGTCGAATTAAAACTCTCGTTGGTGGTGCGCTCTATTAATGAGAAGACTGGAGTTCGAATGTTTTTCGGACTCGTTGTGGAGTTTGTATGGGACTAAAACTCTGTGGAGGGAGGAGTAAGATTAAATAAAGAATGGGAAAGAGCTACAAAAGCTAGAGTTTTAATTGAAATAGAAGACTAATGGAAGATCTCGATTCTAAATTGATGAAAGATTTCAATAATAAAAAAAGTGAGTCCGCTTTTTATAAAAAAAAAAAGAGAGTTTGCGGCCCAGTATGAGTCCGCTCAACTGGACTCAATTGATATTGAGACAACTCAGTCAAAATTAGAGGTTGGAACTTCTCGAGATCAACCCAAACGAGTCAACCTAAACAAGAATGATCGAAAAATATATATATATATACGAGCAAATCTTTCTTCAATTCTAGATTTGAATCGGATTTCAAACGAAATATATATATATATATATATATATATATAAATAAATAATAAAAAGAAAAGCTTGAAGAGCGAATGGCCGAGGAGAGTTGCCGAAATCTGTGGAGACGACGAGAGAACTCCTCAAAAATGGTGCAAGTTTCGTCGAGAGCAAGAGGAAGAGTAGATCCATCGAGATTCAAGAAAGCTTGACGAATTCGGAAGCTAGAAACGCCTTCATCCTCAGCCTTGGCAGCAACTCCACAATGGCTAGGGTCGTCGATCGAACCAGATCGGCAAAGATGGAGACCTAAATCTCTAGATTTCGACTCTACGGCTAACTTCTTGAAGCGAAAGCTCGCTTAAGCACCTTCGATAGATCCGGATGAAGGGTTTGAAAGGCGCCTTCGCTGATGAGAACTTGATCCCAATCGAGACACAAACAGAGAAGAAAAGAGATTTAGAAGTTTGTTTTGTTACAATCTCTATTAACACCCCAATTTTTAATTGATAAGTCTCAAAGGTTTTGCACAAACCCGTATAAAACAAACAGCAAAAGAAAATACTATCTTCTTGAAAGATAAGAAGCTAAGTTCACAGCTTAGTAAGATTTCTTATCTTACTAAGGGTCCATGGTTCATTTTCAATAAACCTGAAGCCCATTGTGAGTCAACTTAACTTGGCTCAGTTGAAATTGAGGCGACTCGGTAAAACCAAATGTGGGAGTCTTTCAGGATCAACCCAAAAGCTTGACGAGTTAATTCAAACAAGAATGCTCAAAAAAAAAAAAAAAAAAAAAAGTTGCTCATTTAAGTGCTTGAGTTTGTTCCCATACTTCTCATACACACCAAAGATGGTGTTCGCACCTAAACCAATTCATTGAATTCTTTTTTTTTTTCAAGGGTTGATCTCATACGTCTCAATACACATGAAAGTGTTGCTAGTCAAAGGAAATGAGGAGATAAGTATGTGATCCCATACATCTCAAACACACCAAGACCATATAAGCAACGGCTTTGGTGTCATTGGGTCTAAGAAAATATAGAGATTCTGATTAAATCTTGAGTTCGTATGATTGGGGCCTAATCTCATGCATCTTAGGTACAATAAGTAATGAGGTTGGATGTTTTTTTTTTGGGAGGATTTTGATCCCATACAACTCGGGCACACAAGTATTAACTTGGGTATTTCGAGGCTTAATTCTTTGCATTTCAAACATATACAATCTTGAGTATTCATCCAAGCTGCAATGAATTACAAGTTTGAATATTTTGAGGATTTAATATGGTGCATCTCAAGTATACTAAGTCTCAAGATAACTTAGTAGTTTTCAAGGAAATACTATCTAAAAAAAAATTCTAGAAAATATTTTCTTGAGAGTTTTCAAAAGGTTGCTTCTCGCATGATTGCAAATTGAGGTCGTGTGTTACAAACTCCTCCAAGCTCAAGTACTTGTAATTTTCTAAGTAAATTGGATGAATTCATCAAGTAAATCCAGTCGAAAAGACAAAGGAAGTTCACCCCGATTGTTTCTCTAGCAACAAGTTCTCAAGGAAGCGAAATGTGATTGATCTTAAAATTGAGGACCTTCACTAGGCTTCAATAGCTTGAAAGACAAAGGAATAAAAAAACACACTACAAGGAGATCAGATGAAAATGCCAACATAAAGGTTACTCTTCACTAAAGCATTTACACTCCTTACAACATGATCAAGGAAACATCGTCGTTAGCTACGCATCCGACAACGCATCCTTGAGGGGGCATTTGTAGGCATCAAAATTTAAACGGGTCTCTAAATCCTTCTAAATTAACAAAAAGCTCATCAAATCAAAATTTGGCCCACAAATGTAAATTGAGGGACAGGGCCTCATATAGTTTGGGTTTGGGTTTTCGCAGATAAAGCCCATGATCCAACAAATTCAAGTGATCCACACATTAAGTATTGGGCCTTATATCCAAATAAATAAGTTTGACCCAATAATGATCCTATAAATCCTTAAAATTGGATTTGGACAAATTTAGCCTTTTAAACAAATCAATTAAACCTCTTTAAGTTGGGGTATAATTGGAAAGCTAAATTACCTTTAAGTCTATAAATACAAGAGCCTCTCTCATTGAGAGGGGATCTGGATCACTTTCTCTCAGAAGACAGAAGCTCTCCCTCTAGAGAAGAAGAAGCTCTCAAGCCCTCCTCCGAGACACAAAGCAAGGTTCTTCAGGATCCGGACTCCGACTAAAGAGAAGATCAAGCATAAAGCCCTTCTCGGAATCCAAGCAACCTTCTCAGCCGATAAAGCGCGAAGCCCGAGAGAAGAAGAAGATCTACAAAGCCTCTACAGAAGATCAAGCACAAAGCAAAGCCACCGTTCAAGCAACCTTCTCAGCCGATAAAGCGCGAAGCACGGAGAGAAGAAAAGCTACATACGTCATCACTATTTTTGTATTTGACTGTTAATCAGAGGAAACACTGAGATCTGTATCCACATTTCATCAAAAATCAATAAAATCATTTGCGATCATATTTCACGAATCTCGAGGTAGATCCGTTAGAAATTTATTGTCGACAGTGCCCCTTAAAACAAATGTCACGAAGTGGTATGAAAAAAAAAAAAAAATATAACCCAAAAAATGGGATCTACTACTTGCTGCACAGTCCCTTGTACTAATACAAAACTACCTCTAACAGAAGACAAGACACAAAAATAACACTAAAGTTTCTAGACTCAGTACCACGGTCTGCCTTGAGTTTTTCTTCTATCAATTCTATATGAAGTTTTATTATTGATATGCACAATTTTTTTTTTTTATCGAAAATAATGTTAATTGTATAACACATTAAAGATCAAAATTAAGAAAAAATATACATATTTTTAAATTGAATCAAGTTCTAATGGAAAAAAAGGAACAAAAAAGTAAAAACGTATGTATATACCATGAGGAGACCATAAGCTTCTACATCGTATCCCAAATATTGAGTCTAAAAGACATCTTCTTTTCATTCATTTTTATTTTAATTTGAACTCTACCAAGAAGACTAGAACTGATTCTTTTATGAAAATATTGTCTCCAATTTAAACAATAAAAGAAAGCGCAATATATACATACCTGGAGCTTGGTGTTGATCGTAATGACTCATGTTTGAATTTTGATGGTAAGATATAGCTGAAAGAAGGGGTTTTTGAAATTTAGATTTTAGATGGTTTTTGTCTAATAAATATAGGAGAAGAAGAAGAAGAAGTTGGAGAAGGTGAAAGATTAGGTTTGAAGGAATTTAGGTTTTAGATGGTTTTTGTCTAACAAAAATATAGGACAAGAAGAAGAAGTTGGAGAAGGTGAAAGATTAGGTTTGAAGGAACTTTCTACATATAGGTTTGAAAGATGGTGCTGGCTACAAGTCTATAACGCGTAAGAAAAGACAACACGACGAAGGAAAGAAAGGAGTCAAGGCAGGCTGAAGGATTCGTTTTGAATTATTTTCATAAACCCCTCCATGTTTTCATTTATACTTGAGATACCCCTACATTTTTCAACTGATGACCTAGCCTGAGACTAATGGAATTCTTCTAGAAGGACTTAGATACTCCATCCCAACCTCTTACTTAAAAAAAAAAAAAAAATCCAAATTACAGTTTTAACATCTAAAAATTCGAAAAATAGTCATAACCGTATTTCTGTCAGTTTAAAATCTCCCCCTTTCATAGGATGTTTATAAAGGAATTTATTTATTTTTAAGTCAATCCAGAACAATATTCTATCCTATATCAACACATAGTGTCTATGTGACACATTTTTATTGGAGGTTAGATACATTTGGACTGCAGTGCAATATAGAAAATGGCTTGGTTAGGAGTATGTTTTTAAACTAGAACCAAAACGTGCCACATAGACACCTTATCTACTCTATAGGAATGAGACACCTTACCTAATTAGTAAGTTGAAAGAGTGATTTTGAGTCTCATCGCCTTTAACTGTAAAAATATTATTGAAATAACAAAATAAAAATACCAGGAACAACATTCCAATCCAATTTTGTGTATAAAAAAAATTCTTCAATATGATTTGAAACACTAAAAAAGGTCGAATTGAGTTGAGGCGCGTACGTAGTCACTCTCTTTAACGCGTTTTGTGCATATGTAGAGAATTGAATGTGCATACAGAAAAATCAAAATGTCACCCCCAAGATACAACGACTTGATTACCACCAAATTAATATTCTTCTATCCACTATACTAAAGATATGTATCACAAAATTTACACTAGATTTCCTTGTCCAGATAATTAAAAAGTGATTGAAAACTCTTGTTAACTCTCACAGAAGCAGAAGAAAGAAAGAAGACAGAAAGTGAATAATGAAAATATGGTAAGATATTTTTGTTGATATCTTTTTATCATCTACTTATGGGTATATGTAGAATATTAACCCAAGGAAACCAACGGGCGATAAAACGTATAAGAATAAATTGCATTGAAAGAGTTAGAGAAAAACAGTAACAAACATTACGTTAAGATGTTACCAATAGAAATTAATTAAAAGAAATTAAGTATAAACATCTAGTAAAAAGAAAGTTTTATTATTAAATACCTTACCTTACCTCATCACACCACACCGCACCGTCCCGTCTCAACCTAACTCGGCTCGACTCTAAAGTCAGACTTGACCTTTTAAAAACCCAAAAAGAACCTTATTTTCAATCGATGTGAGACTAAACAGAGTAAGAATACCAAGCAAATCTTTGAGTTATTAGAGATGTCCCTTTCTTATTCTTTCCTTCTCACTTAAATTCATTTTGTACCTTTAGCTAAAAATAGTAGAAAGAGATAACTTATGAAAAATGAGACAATTACCACTTATATACAAAGAGAATAAACCTTTCCTTTATATCTCTTAAAATAATATTTTTATTAAAATACTCAATAATCCCCCAGTTATTTTTTTTTATAAAACTACAGAAAATATCTCCCGACGAAGGAACAAGCATCGTGCTTAAATAAAGGTGTTTTACAACTAGACCCTTTACATAGTATTAACATTTTTAGAGTATAAGAAATAGAGTGACTGCGTATTGAATTCAAATTCTTGAAAATACAATAGCGACATTATTCATACAACCCTTTTAGCTTAGATGGTAAAGTAAATCTCTATGTTTTTTTTTTAAGGCGATGGGGGGGGGGGGCAAAGCAGGTCCCCAGCAATAAAATAGACAAGCTAAAAAAGCTTACATGACTGCCAGATAAACAAAGGGCAAGCACTCAAGAGCAGAGAAAAACAACCATAGGAAGAACAAGACACCTACTCCCTATAGTAAATCTTCCCAACTCTATCATCTTCGATATCCTCAAAAGACTAGGAGGGAATTCATTAATCTCAAGAACAACCTCCCCCAACCCCCTCGATCAGGAAGCAATTAGATCAATAGTCTTAATGGTCTCTTTGAAATAAAAAAGAAACTCGATAATAGAAAAATTAGGCATGAGGGCCTTAATTTTAACATCTTGTGTAGAAAATATGAATTTTATTGATAATTCTTGGATGAATATTACAAAAGCCCCAATAGGGTATTTATAGGCATTACATCAACCAAGATATATGAAAACTACCTAATATAAATATTCTAGATTATCTTAATTGATATATTCTAAATATCAATATATATTATAGAATATCCTTCATCACAACCTTCCATTTGTGTGAGATACACTAACAATGATACAATGTATCTCATGCATTTTAATACAGTGCATCTTATTCTCTAACACTATGTCCTCTAAAGAGTGTGGAATTCCCCTTTCAAGCAATTAATAGCCACATTCCTCAAATGATGAATATCCAAGAGAGACATGAACTTCAACCCGCATAGGATAGGATGCATCTCATGGAACATGATCGACTTTGCTTTGATGCCTACCATTAAGGCTTTGATAGGGTCTCCATTCCAGTATCTTAAAATAACACCTTCACCTCCAGGAGGATGACACAAGGAGCCATCAATGTTTCATTGATTTATCGTTGATATCTTTTTACAATCTGCTTATGGGTATATATAGAATATTAACCTAGGAAATCAACGGGCATAAAATGTATAAGAATAAATTGCAATGAAAGAGTCAAAAGGAAAACAATAACATTATATTTGTAGAAGTTAAGATGTTACAAATAAAAATTAATTAAAAGAAATTAAGTATAAACTTCTAGTAAAAAGAAATATTTTAATAATAAATACCACACCACACCACACCACACCACACCGCACTGCACTACCCCGTCCCGACCTAACTCGGCTCAATGCTCATGTATGTGTGCAGAATCAAAGCCAGGATTTTGCTCATGTGGGGGCAGCCAAAATTGAAAAAATAGTTTTGGGGCTAACCAAGAGTGGAATTTTTTTTTTTTTTTTTGTGGGGGCGATACTGACAGATTTCTTTATCTGCCCCAATAGCACATTAGTCCATAGAATTTGAAACTCTTGTAGGGGCTAGTGCCCCCACAACCCCCACTCTAAATCTGCTCCAGTATGTGTGTGTGTTAATGAATCAATTCAATAGCTTGGTTCCCCTCCTTGGGGTGAAAACTTGGGTATGCCTTGGGGCCCAACCCAAGAGTCAAACTTGGCTTTTTAAGAACACAAAGACAACCTTATTTTCAATCGATGTGGTACTAAGAAAAGTAAGAGAACCAAGTAAAATTTTGAGTTATTAGAGATGTCCCTTTCTTATTCCCTCTCTTAATTAAATTCATTTTGTATCTTTAGCTAAAAATAGTAGAAAGAGATAACTTATTAAAAAATGGACAATTACCACTTATATACAAGAGAATTGACCTTTCCTTTATATCTCTTAAAATAATATTTTTATTAAAATATTTAATATTAACCAGCTTAAGAAGCTGGCATCTTAATAAAGGATTATTGAACTTAGGTTGTGAGTAACTTATGTTTTACCTGTTATTTATAAGTTCAAGAAATTTTTATTTATTTTAAGGCATGGGTAGAAGAAGTAAAAAGCGAAATTTGAGTTGAATATTTTCATTCGTTCTATTGTTCTTGAATCATCCATTGGTCCTTTTTAATCAAACAAGGAGTGCAACATTTTATTTTTCTCTTCTTTTGAGTGCAATCATATAAAAGGAGTGACCAGGTGAAATTTTAAGTGATGGAGTGCAATTGATAATGCAGTCACTCCTTTTCAACAATCTAAAAATCCTTTTTATACATAAACTTTCAAATGAGATGGCCCACTTAAGATTGAATACATAGTTTATATGGGAACTTGAAGAATTTTATTAGGGACCGACTAGTTGCACTCCATCACTTAAAAATTTCCATTTGCACTCCATTTGGATTATTATACTCCAAAGTTAATAGAAAAAATATTGAACTCATTTTCTTCTCCTTCTACCCGAACCATGGCCACATAAATTATTGTTAGTTCAATCATATTTTTATAGTCTAATCTATGCACAAACATCACAAATCACTTGTAATCACCATGTATCCAAATTGATAAACCAAGGAAGGACTAATTTTGACGATTTTAAAGTTATTGTGAGGCTTAAGAAAGTCGTTAGAATCCATGTCAACAATTCGATTGGTGCCAAAGAGAACACGAGCAAAATCAGTCACAAGAAAAATAGAGCACAAATATAGAAGAAACCATTAGAAGATGAATAAGCCCCTAATTCATTATATTACCATAATGAAGTGCAATTAGTAGGTTAAAAAACAATGCGTTTTTTAGCGTTAGAGTGCAACCAACAACTAGTGGTGTGCAACTAGTCGGTCTCTTTTATTATCTATAAAAGGTTAGGGATGCCTTCAACTACCTATGATATAAAAGGAAATGGAAAAATAAACTAGTTAAATATACATGCGGGTAACAATAAGATATAATTGAATGCAGTTCGATTCCTTTTAGACCTTACTCTCATCTGGCATAGAAAAAAGGTTTTGAAAACTGGGGTTTCAGCTCCAATTTTGGATCAATTCTCGGTTAAATGTGTACCCATGGATAAAAGAAACCTAAAAACAAGACATAATTTTGAAGTAGAAGATAATAATATTTTTGATAGAAAATTCTAGTGTTTCCTTCAAAGGATTAAGACAAGGTTCAAAACGTTGGATTGAAGGTAAGATTGAATAGATTAAAATACAATATAGAAGTTGAAGAGTTTGTAGATGAATGATTTTAGGAAGAAAAATTAAGTATTTTTTATTTTGCGCGAAGTTGAAAATGAGGGTACATTTTGTTATTTTTGTTAATTCGAAAATGATAACCAGGTAAAAGGGGCTCATGTCATTAGTTTGACAATATAGGGGTGTCTCAAATATTCACCAAAATGTATGAAGGGTGTTTAAAATATAAATAAATTTTAAAACACATGGGTATCTCAATTATTCACTAAAATATATGAGAAGTTGTCGACAATAAATTTTAACAAATCTATCTTGAGATTCTTAAAATAAGACCACAAATGATTTTATTTATTTTGATGACAACGAGAGTACAAATCTCAATATTTTCTTTTGATTAATAGTCAAGTACCAAAATAAAGATGACGTGTGTAGCTTTCTTCTTTGTGGGTTTCGTGCTTGATCGGCTAAAAAGGTTGCTTTGACGGTAACTTTATTTGTGCTTGATTTTCTTAAAGGCTTTTGTAGATTTTCTTTTCTCCGGACTTTGTGTTTTATTGGTTGAGAAGGATTTCTTGGCTTTCAGTGAAGGAATTTCATTAGTTTCTACAAGATTATGGACTTTTGAATGAATCAAAACCTAAAAAGCCTTAGAAATTTGATTTTTTTTTCCCTTAACGGTTGAAGTTTGCATTACTATGTTGTGAATTCAGACTTGTGTGTATATTATTGATCAAACTGTTTTAGTGGATCTTCAATACTAGTGTAGGTCATAGTATATTGCAAAGTCTTGAATCAAACTAGATTGTATCACGGAGTTGAATTTGTCAACGACTTATCCCACATTTGGTACAAATATCATCTTAAAGATGATGAAATTCACAGTAGCTCAATTATTGAACCAAGTTGTTCATCTTCATTTTCTAATCATTCTTTCTAACTTTGAGCCTATCCCTAACCATAATATATATACTCCAAAGGAGTTGAATGTGACCCATAGAGGCCCGACAATATATACTTATATTCAATAAGAGAAAGAACGGCTCCTAAAGTGTTGTAACAAGCATTGGGAGGGAAGAGAGACCCCTAGTGCATTAGGTGAAAAAGAGGGGCAAGTTCGACATGATTTTTTTGAACATTATGTGAAAAAAGAGCTAAATTTGATGGACCCTTTCACTAAGGTAGACTTGAAAGGCTAAGGTTGCTGGATTAAACATTTTTGAGGAGTACCAAGCTTTTCTCTCCCCTGTCCAAAATCCCATATAACACCGGAATATTTTTTGGGGACCCATGGACCAAACCGAAAAAAATTCCCTGTTTATTACTCTTTTTGATAAAAGTTTCACCCACACACCATAGTAATAGATATAAAAAGTTAGCCTGATTCAGTGAATTCTATGCAATGGATTCAAGAATTTAACATGGGTGATTTTACACAATCGGATTTTAGGATTTCCTCCAGTACTCAGTGAAAGCGCCCTCGATCCGCGGGGTGCGCGGATCCGCTTTTGACCCTTGAGGTTTGGGAGTCGCCACCTAGTTATTGTGGTCTAGGAACCAAACTGACTCTAACATGGATAAAAAGAACTAATCTACCATAAAAAATCTGAATTCGGGGATCATGTTACGGGGTTGGAAGGTGTTAGGCACCAACCCCGCCCGGCCAAAGCCGGTCTCTACTAACTTCCCAAATATATCACATTGCTAAAAACCTAGATAAAAATAAAAAAAATTACATACCTTTCCGATAGCAAGGATTTTGTTCCCTCAGATCTGACAAAAAGAGCTGCTTGTACTGTACTCCCTTGCTTCGTTCTGTCTCCGGATTTGACTTCGGATCTCCTAGATCAAGGTATCTCCTTATTTTTTTATCTGAACTTTTCAAGTTTGTTGCGGATTTGGAGGTGTTTTTGGAGGGATTTTAGGTGTTTTCTAGACTAAAATTGAAGGAGGGATGTTAGGTAAGGAGTTGGGACTCCAAAACTAGGGTTTATGGGGGGCTAGGGGAGCTTCTAGACCTACTTCTCTTAGGGTTTATGATTTGATACGAAAATAGGGTGTGAGCACCTCTATTTATAGATGTTTTTTAGGGTTGATTTGGATAGAGTTAGTGTTTAATTAGAGATCTTTTAATTAGAGTTGTGTTTTAGTTAAAATTGTTTTAGGTAGAATTGTGTTTTAATTAGAATTGTTTTAGGTAGAATTATTTTTAAGTTAGAACTCTATTAGATAGAGTTATTATTTAATTAGCATTCTATTATGACTTTTGGTCTTATTTAATTGACTTTTAATGTTTTGACTTTAGTCTTAATTGATTGACTTTTAATATCTTGACTTCAGTCTTGCTTAATTGACTTTAATTTTGACTTCAGTCTCACTTAATTGACTTTAATACCTTTACTTAGTCTTGCTTGATTGACTTTAAATTTTTGGAGAACCCCCCTCTAAAATATCTTTAATTCTTTGGACCCCCAAATGGAGGGGTCCTTAAAGAAATATCTCACGAACCCTCAACAATTTTGCTTGAGAGCCCGATTGATCGATTTTTTAGGTTCAAAATTTTAAATTAATTTCATTAATGTTTCACTTTAATTATTTAATGTTTTATTTATTAATTTCGAATTTTTTAATTATGAAAATTGTGAAATTACCGTTTTGCCCCCGGAGAGGACTTTTCACGTTTTAAGTCAGTTTTTAATGTTCTAGGATGTTTTAGAATCGATTTTTCGTAAGGAATTCAATGAGAATGCTGGTTTATGTCATTTATGAAAATTTTTAAGTGAAATGATTGTGAACTTTATGAGGGGCATTTTCGTAATTTTGTCAAATTCTGTTAAAACTGGTGAAATGATTTATTTGGTTCCGATTTGTCATTTTATGTGTTCGAATGGGTTTTCCTAAGCATAACGTAGGCTCTAGGGTTGTTTTGAGGTTAGGGGTATTTTGATAATTTGGTAATTTTTTAATGATTTTTATCGTGAAGTTTCTTTTTAGTCTGCAAGATGATGATTTCTATGTTTCTGGGGTCGTATTTTCCTAGCGTAGCGTGGTTTCTAAGGTTTTGTCAATTCGAGATACCTCATCCGGATTTCTGAAACACATCTGGTAACAAAATAAAGTAATAGAATACACATCCATCATTGGGAATCATTGCGATCGGGTTGACGATTTGATTAATCAGGCGAGTGCAAAAATGGGGTGTCTACAGATGCCCCTCTTTGGCAGAGGGTTGAAGCAAACTAGATAGCAAATCTATTTTGGTAGATAGTGCGATATCTGAATGCCAAAGCTAGTGACAGTTCATTTTGCAGCCTGATTTAGCAATTCGTCAGGGCGTTCGGATCCTTGAGCGTAAAGCTCTCCCCGAATTAAAAGGTTGTCAGGTCCTCGAGCTTGAACCCTCATTGACTATGTCAGATCCTTGAATTTTAGAAAATTCTCCCTGACTAATGTAAAAGTGCACGTGTGTGCAATGGTGTGATGCTTACTGAGTAAAAATGTATCAGGTCCTAGAGATCTTCTCTCACTGACAATAATAATTCAAAATTGAGATGCACTTATGCAACGAAAGCAATTATGGCAAGGTTGAACACTGAGGTAATTGGAGTTATAACATTGTAGGAACTTCGTTAAATCCTATTTGAAATTCTTTTTAGAGTTCAAAAAAGTTTGAGTCTCATTTATCGGACTGGAGCCTATTGTAGCCAAGCTTCTCAGGCTAAGGAACTTAAACAATCCTATTAATTCAATATGATTTCAAACAAAGCTGGAGTCTCGTTTCTCGGACTCTGGCTAAGGTTTGCAGGAACTTAAACAATCCTATTAAAATTGAAGTCTCGTTTCTCGGACTCGAACTAAGGTTAATAGGCACTTCAAAAAGCCTATGATTCAAAACGTTGGAGTCTCATTTCTCGGACTCGAACTTAGGTTTATAGGCACTTCAAAAAGCCTATTCATTTTATGATTCAACAAGTGGAGTCTCGTTTCTCGGACTCGAACTTAGGTTTGTAGGCACTTCAAAAAGCCTATTCATTCTATGATTCAAAAATTGGAGTCTCGTTTCTCGGACTCGAACTTAGGTTTGTAGGCACTTCAAAAAGCCTATTCATTCTATGATTCAAAAAGTTGGAGTCTCGTTTCTCGGACTCGAACTTAGGTTTGTAGGCACTTCAAAAAGCCTATTCATTCTATGATTCAAAAATTGGAGTCTCGTTTCTCGGACTCGAACTTAGGTTTGTAGGCACTTCAAAAAGCCTATTCATTCTATGATTCAAAAAGTTGGAGTCTCGTTTCTCGGACTCGAACTTAGGTTTGTAGGCACTTCAAAAAGCCTATTCATTTTATGATTCAACAAGTTGGAGTCTCGTTTCTCGGACTCGAACTTAGGTTTGTAGGCACTTCAAAAAGCCTATTCATTCTATGATTCAACAAGTTGGAGTCTCGTTTCTCGGACTCGAACTTAGGTTTGTAGGCACTTCAAAAAGCCTATTCATTCTATGATTCAACAAGTTGGAGTCTCGTTTCTCAGACTCGAACTTAGGTTTGTAGGCACTTCAAAAAGCCTATTCATTCTATGATTCAACAAGTTGGAGTCTCGTTTCTCGGACTCGAACTTAGGTTTGTAGGCACTTCAAAAAGCCTATTCATTTTATGATTCAACAAGTTGGAGTCTCGTTTCTCGGACTCGAACTTAGGTTTGTAGGCACTTCAAAAAGCCTATTCATTCTATGATTCAACAAGTTGGAGTCTCGTTTCTCGGACTCGAACTTAGGTTTGTAGGCACTTCAAAAAGCCTATTCATTCTATGATTCAACAAGTTGGAGTCTCGTTTCTCGGACTCGAACTTAGGTTTGTAGGCACTTCAAAAAGCCTATTCATTCTATGATTCAACAAGTTGGAGTCTCGTTTCTCGGACTCGAACTTAGGTTTGTAGGCACTTCAAAAAGCCTATTCATTCTATGATTCAACAAGTTGGAGTCTCGTTTCTCAGACTCGAACTTAGGTTGTAGGCACTTCAAAAAGCCTATTCATTCTATGATTCAACAAGTTGGAGTCTCGTTTCTCGAACTCGAACTAAGGTTAATAGGCACTTCAAAAAGCCTATGATTCAAAACGTTGGAGTCTCATTTCTCGGACTCGAACTTAGGTTTATAGGCACTTCAAAAAGCCTATATATTATTCAAAAAGTTGGAGTCTCGTTTCTCGGACTCGAACTTAGGTTTGTAGGCACTTCAAAAAGCCTATTCATTCTATGATTCAAAAATTGGAGTCTCGTTTCTCGGACTCGAACTTAGGTTTGTAGGCACTTCAAAAAGCCTATTCATTCTATGATTCAAAAAGTTGGAGTCTCGTTCTCGGACTCGAACTTAGGTTTGTAGGCACTTCAAAAAGCTATTCATTCTATGATTCAAAAATTGGAGTCTCGTTCTCGGACTCGAACTTAGTTTGTAGGCACTTCAAAAAGCCTATTCATTCTATGATTCAAAAAGTTGGAGTCTCGTTCTCGGACTCGAACTAGGTTTGTAGGCACTTCAAAAAGCCTATTCATTTTATGATTCAACAAGTTGGAGTCTCGTTTCTCGGACTCGAACTTAGGTTTGTAGGCACTTCAAAAAGCCTATTCATTCTATGATTCAACAAGTTGGAGTCTCGTTTCTCGGACTCGAACTTAGGTTTGTAGGCACTTCAAAAAGCCTATTCATTCTATGATTCAACAAGTTGGAGTCTCGTTCTCAGACTCGAACTTAGGTTGTAGGCACTTCAAAAAGCCTATTCATTCTATGATTCAACAAGTTGGAGTCTCGTTTCTCGGACTCGAACTTAGGTTTGTAGGCACTTCAAAAAGCCTATTCATTTTATGATTCAACAAGTTGGAGTCTCGTTTCTCGGACTCGAACTTAGGTTTGTAGGCACTTCAAAAAGCCTATTCATTCTATGATTCAACAAGTTGGAGTCTCGTTTCTCGGACTCGAACTTAGGTTTGTAGGCACTTCAAAAAGCCTATTCATTCTATGATTCAACAAGTTGGAGTCTCGTTTCTCGGACTCGAACTTAGGTTGTAGGCACTTCAAAAAGCCTATTCATTCTATGATTCAACAAGTTGGAGTCTCGTTTCTCGGACTCGAACTTAGGTTGTAGGCACTTCAAAAAGCCTATTCATTCTATGATTCAAAAAGTTGGAGTCTCGTTTCTCAGACTCGAACTTAGGTTTGTAGGCACTTCAAAAAGCCTATTCATTCTATGATTCAACAAGTTGGAGTCTCGTTTCTCGAACTCGAACTAAGGTTAATAGGCACTTCAAAAAGCCTATGATTCAAAACGTTGGAGTCTCATTTCTCGGACTCAAACTTAGGTTTATAGGCACTTCAAAAAGCCTATATATTATTCAAAAAGTTGGAGTCTCGTTTCTCGGACTCGAACTTAGGTTTGTAGGCACTTCAAAAAGCCTATTCATTCTATGATTCAAAAATTGGAGTCTCGTTTCTCGGACTCGAACTTAGGTTTGTAGGCACTTCAAAAAGCCTATTCATTCTATGATTCAAAAAGTTGGAGTCTCGTTTCTCGGACTCGAACTTAGGTTTGTAGGCACTTCAAAAAGCCTATTCATTCTATGATTCAACAAGTTGGAGTCTCGTTTCTCGGACTCGAACTTAGGTTTGTAGGCACTTCAAAAATCCTATTCATTCTATGATTCAACAAGTTGGAGTCTCGTTTCTCGGACTCGAACTTAGGTTTGTAGGCACTTCAAAAAGCCTATTCATTCTATGATTCAACAAGTTGGAGTCTCGTTTCTCAGACTCGAACTTAGGTTTGTAGGCACTTCAAAAAGCCTATTCATTCTATGATTCAACAAGTTGGAGTCTCGTTTCTCGGACTTGAACTTAGGTTTATAGGCACTTCAACAAGCCCATTCATTCTATGATTCAAAAAGTTGGAGTCTCGTTTCTCGGACTCGAACTTACTAAGCCACGTTTCTCGGGCTTAGATTTATAGGAACTTAAACAATCCTATTAATTGATTATATGATTCAAAATCGAGCTCAAAGTTTGAAAGATCAGGCCTTTATTGGCTTATCATGCATCTGGATTCGTAATTATCATTGGGTTTCGCCGGACTTTTAAGCTTTTGTATGATTTTCTTTTTATCATGTGATTAAGAACAAAAATTTTGGAATTAAATGACCTTCAAAAATGCCCCTAGTTTCAAGGTTGGCTTTAATTGGGACTTGACTACGAGACTGATGGAATGGATTACGCTTGAAAAATATGGACTCTGATGTATGATAGATAGAAGAACTGACATTCTCTTAAATTTAAGACTCTTAAGATTATCATATGTGCAATAAAGAATTGATCATTTTCTTTCGAATTTCTTTTGAAAAATGCTTAAGCTGGACTTAAAAAATCTTGATAAATATTAGAGTAAAAGATCTTCCTCTTCAAAGTGGTTGATGATTCTACATCTTCCATTAGCGAACACTTGAACAAGTAAACATACTTTTGAAGATCCTACAATGTTCAAGATGACTTCTGATTTTTTTCGACTTCAATATTGTCTTTGTCGGATGTGAGCTCTTGGCTAAAAAATGAATATTGTGGCTTGAATGGTTCTACATTTTCTAGTTTCTGCACAAGCTTTCTTCTGAATTTTTCTTCTTGATGAGACCTTTCCTCCCATTTGATGATGCCTTAATTTTTGCCTAGATCGCCTCTTTAGGTTTTCAATCTAGCGGACTTTATTTTTCTTTTTCTGATGATGCCTTAATTTTTGCCTAGGTCATCTTTTCAGGTTTTCAACCTAGCAGGCTTTCTTTTTTATGGTTATGCCTTAAATTTTGCCTAAGTCGCCCTTTCAGGTTTTCGACTTAGCGGGCTTCTCTTTTTTTTCTTGATGATCTTGTATAACCAACTCGACAACTTCTTAGTTTTCTGCACCTTAACCGAGTCAATTAGCCTTCAGGAGGACTTAATAGGTGGGCTTAGGATATGGTTTAAAAAGAAAAGATATAAGGCTCAACTTCCCAAAATGCCCCTAGTTTGATATTCTCTTTTTTCTGTCAATTATTTTGATTTTTTTTTCTAAATGCCCTTAGTTTGGCATTCTTTCCTTTTTATCAATTCTTTTGATTCTTTTTTTTTAATGTCCCTAGTTTGACATTCTTTTCTTTTATACCTTTCAATAGGGGATTTTCCTTTTGGATAATACTTTCCTTAAGAGAATATATTTTTTTCATGACCGGGCCTGAAGTAACTTATCAGGTTGCCTACGTACCCCAAATATTTCTTTTCTCTTTTGGGATCAGGTCAAAACGTAGTTCATACTAAGATTCCCTCCCAAGATTGGTTGGTGTGGTTTAGAAAGAAATAGGCTATTTGATTTTTTTAGAGGCTGCAAGGGGCTAAAGAAGGTTTTCTTTTTCTTGGTAAGACAGGAAAATGGTTCGACCAAAGAAGGCCTCCTTTGGTGAATGCTGCTTGACTTGGTCAAAGTTTCAGGAATTCGATATCTGAATTGCTCTGTCGAGCAAGGTCTTCTTTTGAGAATGAATATTCTTCAGTCTTCTTTTGTGAAATCGAATATGATTGAGTTTTCTAACTCTAAAACTTCGAGAAAATCTTTTATTCTCTTATGAATGAAAATTCTCCTCTTTTGAGTGAGAAACCTGGTAGATCCACTTGTAAGTCTTAGTGTCTTTGTCGATGCTTTCAACTATATCATTTTTTACCAATAATCTTTGACTTTGAAATCACTCGACTTTATGTCTTGATCTATATTTTTATACAATCCATCCATATATCCTTATGAGATCATGCAAGAAACATTGTTGAATTTCTCAAGTAAATTTACTACTCTCTCATGTTCTCCTGAGGATAATGTATCACCAATTTGCACTTCTTGAGTGTACTCTTTAATTCCAATATTTATCAAATTTGATTAGTGAGCTTTAAGTCATTTCTCATGTTAGATTGTATGTTCAAATCATTATTACACGCATGATAATCATAAGCTTCTATATTTTATTGGAATTGAAAAAACATAGACTGACAAACTCGACTAAAATTTGAAAGTTGAAGAAAGGCTAACGTAACTGAGACAACTAACTGGATCTAAAGACTGACAAAAACTGGATTGAAACTCAAAGAAAACTCAGGGACAATTATCTACAAAGAGAGAAGGTCCTTCTGGGTGGATGGACTACTTAGACTTGACATTGGTACTTGGACTAGACGATTCTTTTGAATGACCCAAAATGACACAGATGAGGGTTTATAACGTTTAGGGACACCTAAGATTAACCATCGATTCTGAAGGTTTGACTCTTATCCACATGATTAAAGTTTCGATATAGAATAGCCCAAGTCCGGTGGAAAATATCAAATCCAAATGCACCATAAGTCTATAGTGACCAAGAAAGTGAGAAAGGTTAGATGCGGGTCTACCCCTGATTGGGATTGAACCTTTGATCAGATAAATTAATTTGATCTTAAGATCGAATCTTTCTAGATAAAGTGGTCTGGATCTTTAAAAGTGAAACCAATTAGTCCAACTGATTTAGTATTGATCAGTTTGATCCATTTGTCCATTGGGTCAACTAGTTTAAGTGGTTCAAATTAATCAGTACATTTCACCGATTGGGTAGGACCGATATTGTGGGTTTTGTTTGATTATTCTGGATTGGTCTGCCCACCTACCTGTTGGTTGGATTGAATAAAGCAACCCAGGAACACCCATAGTCAATTCGGGTCGTGACCTATAGGAAGGCTTCTAGACTCTAGGTTTACTACGTGCAATGCATTTTTATCTAGCCACCCTTGCCCAAGCACACCTATATACCTTTCGATACGTGGTGACTTGGTTTGATATACCGTATAGGTGATAATCTAAAACCTCAATTCACTTCTCTGAAGCCAAAAACAGCCAGTTCGATCTCCAGTTGAGAGGTGGCGCACAATGCTGAGCAAGGGCCCACTTAAATACCTCTCGTCTAGAATAAACGTAGTCTATCCCCCTCGTACAGTAGGGTACAGCGGAGCAAGATCTTGCTTAGGCACCGATTTTGACCAAGAAGTACAATTGATATACTTAGACTATCTTTTATACCTACGGGTACGAGTCAAGAGTTGTAGCTTTCATAAATGGTTTGGCATCCCACGAGGGGACCGACCACGTACTAGTACTACGTTGACAATCGGGACATGTGACTGTATGGCTTACAATAGGTCAAAGGCTCAGGTCGCTCCAGCCTGGGTGCATCAACATACTTCTTAGAATCACCTGATCAGATGGTATTGATGCCCCCAGTTTGATATACCCTAAGGTACGTGACTGGAGTTGTGGATTTCATGAATGACGTCGCATCTCCGAAGAGACCGGGCCACGCACTAGTGCCACGTTGGCTAAATGGGACGTGTAAGTGAGTAAAACAGTAAACGTGCATGTGGTGTGTGCAAAACAGGATGGGGTGTGCCCGGGACCTTTTTCAAACAAATGGGCCCATGGATCCAATCAAACCAATCATACATTTAATCAAAACCAAAATCATTCAAATCATATGAATATTCAATTAAGATCACATTATTCCCATCACATAAGCACATTAACATTACGATCAACATCAATCATGTATTTCAAGCAAGATCATGGTAAATTAATCAATAAATATGGCATATGATAATGATCAAACAAACATTGCAATAGGCGTAATTTTTATAACTTTTAAGGTCCAATCAATGATCACTTTTGGGTGATCCAAAATAAATCGAGATTTCAATAGGTGTTACATTGATGATAGAATGACAATGGTTGAGATGAGCTCACTCTCAAGAACATTAATTGTGCCAACATTAGATAAATTTAGATTTTCTGTAAATTAGGAAAATACAATCTGAACTCGGATCGATGATATCTAAGGCTCCCGATAACGAAATCGAGTGAACTCAAGTTCTAAATTAATCTACTCGATGAGATCTACATTTTATTAATAGGTTCCTAGACTTAATTCTCACCAGAATGTTCTGTAAAAAAGTTTTAACGTTGCTGTCCCAACTTTCATTCAGAAATAATTCCAGATTTACAGATTGAACTTGCATCGATGATATCTAAGGCTTCCGATAACGAAATTGAGTGAACTCAGATTCTAAATTAATCTACTCGACGAGATCTATATTTTATTAAGAGGTTCCCAGACTTAATTCTCACTAGAATATTCTGTAAAAAAGTTTTAACGTTGTTGTCCCAACTTTCATTCAGAAATAATTCAGATTTACAGATTGAACTTGCATCGATGATATCTAAGGCTTCCGATAAAGAAATTGAGTGAACTCAGATTCTAAATTAATCTACTCGACGAGATCTACGTTTTATTAATAGGTTCCCAGACTTAGTTCTCACTAGAACATTCTGTAAAAAAGTTTTAACGTTGCTGTCCCAACTTTCATTCAGAAATAATTTCAGATTTACAGATTGAACTTGCATCGATGATATCTAAGGCTTCCGATAACGACATTGAGTGAACTCAGATTCTAAATTAATCTACTCGACGAGATCTATATTTTATTAAGAGGCTCCCAGACTTAATTCTCGCTAGAATATTCTCTAAAAACGTTTTAATATTTCTGTCCAACCTCCATCATTCCATCATTTTCATAAGTTAATTTGAATCTTTCATTATTTAGGAGTCATCAAAAAGTGATCCTTAATTGGAAAAAAAAATGCAATACCCAAAATCATCTACAATCAAGATAAAAAAATAAATAAAGAGAAAAAATAAATAAAATAAATCCAACTAAATAAAAAAAACTAGGTCATCTTGGCAATACTCCCATACTTGGGGTTTTTCAAGTTTGATCCTCAATGGTCCCCAATGGAGTCACCACTGAAAGCGCCCTCGATCCGCGGGGTGCGCGGATCCGCTTTTGACCCTTGAGGTTTGGGAGTCGCCACCTAGTTATTGTGGTCTAGGAACCAAACTGACTCTAACATGGATAAAAAGAACTAATCTAACATAAAAAATCTGAATTCGGGGATCATGTTACGGGGTTGGAAGGTGTTAGGCACCAACCCCGCCCGGCCAAAGCCGGTCTCTACTAACTTCCCAAATATATCACATTGCTAAAAACCTAGATAAAAATAAAAAAAAATTACATACCTTTCCGATAGCAAGGATTTTGTTCCCTCAGATCTGACAAAAAGAGCTGCTTGTACTGTACTTCCTTACTTCGTTCTGTCTCCGGATTTGACTTCGGATCTCCTAGATCAAGGTATCTCCTTATTTTTTGATCTGAACTCTTCAAGTTTGTTGCGGATTTGGAGGTATTTTTGGAGGGATTTTAGGTGTTTTCTAGACTAAAATTGAAGGAGGGATGTTAGGTAAGGAGTTGGGATTCCAAAACTAGGGTTTATGGGGGGCTAGGGGAGCTTCTAGACCTACTTCTCTTCGGGTTTATGATTTGATCCGAAAATAGGGTGTGAGCACCTCTATTTATAGATGTTTTTTAGGGTTGATTTGGATAGAATTAGTGTTTAATTAGAGATCTTTTAATTAGAATTGTGTTTTAGTTAAAATTGTTTTAGGTAGAATTGTTTTTTAATTAGAATTGTTTTAGGTAGAATTGTTTTTAAGTTAGAACTCTATTAGATAGAGTTATTATTTAATTAGCATTCTATTATGACTTTTGGTCTTATTTAATTGACTTTTAATGTTTTGACTTTAGTCTTAATTGATTGACTTTTAATATCTTGACTTCAGTCTTGCTTAATTGACTTTAATTTTGACTTCAGTCTCACTTAATTGACTTTAATACCTTTACTTTAGTCTTGCTTGATTGACTTTAAATTTTTGGAGAACCCCCCTCTAAAATATCTTTAATTCTTTGGACCCCCAAATGGAGGGGTCCTTAAAGAAATATCTCACGAACCCTCAACAATTTTGCTTGAGAGCCCGATTGATCGATTTTTTAGGTTCAAAATTTTAAATTAATTTCATTAATGTTTCACTTTAATTATTTAATGTTTTATTTATTAATTTCAAATTTTTTAATTATGAAAATTGTGAAATTACCGTTTTTCCCCCGGAGAGGACTTTTCACGTTTGAAGTCAGTTTTTAATGTTCTAGGATGTTTTAGAATCGATTTTTCGTAAGAAATTCAATGAGAATGCTGGTTTATGTCATTTATGAAAATTTTTAAGTGAAATGATTGTGAACTTTATGAGGGGCATTTTCGTAATTTTGTCGAATTCTGTTAAAACTGGTGAAATGATTTATTTGGTTCCGATTTGTCATTTTATGTGTTCGAATGGGTTTTCCTAAGCATAACGTAGGCTCTAGGGTTGTTTTGAGGTTAGGGGTATTTTGATAATTTGGTAATTTTTTAATGATTTTTATCGTGAAATTTCTTTTTAGTCTGCAAGATGATGATTTCTATGTTTCTGGGGTCGTATTTTCCTAGCGTAGCGTGGTTTCTAAGGTTTTGTCAATTCGAGATACCTCATCCGGATTTCTGAAACACATCTGGTAACAAAATAAAGTAATAGAATACACATCCATCATTGGGAATCATTGCGATCGGGTTGACGATTTGATTAATCAGGCGAGTGCAAAAATGGGGTGTCTACACTCGGATTGATTGGCTAGAAATCATCAATCACATTGATTTTAGTGTGCGGTTGTAATGGTTTTGTACATCATGTCTTTTACATGTTCGAATTTTAAGGAGTTTGTTGGTATCAAGCATGCCAGGGTGTCATTGCCCTATTTTTTCAAAGCGGGGTCGTGCGGCGCAAGGGGGTCAAATCCATTTGCAAGCCTGCAAAATGATCGTACACCACACACACGTAGCTAGGAAACAAGTAAACGAGGCAACACGAGGCAAAGTCCGGAGGCAACTTTGTTGATATAATAGTAAATTACACGGTGTAACGCGTTACAAAAGCAATAGATGCGTTACAAGCAAATGATGATCCTATGACACGCGGGACTTCTACGAAGCTGGACTTCAAGGGCTTCAACAACGTGGGTGTAGGCCGGGGATTGGGATAGCACTGACACCCTTCCTACACCCACGTTGTTGAAGCCCAGCTCCATGGAAGTCCCGCGTGTCATAGGATCATCATTTGCTTGTAACGCATCTATTGCTTTTGTAACGCGTTGCACCATGTAATTTACTATTATATCAACAAAGTTGCCTTCGGGCTTTGTCTCGTGTTACCTCGTTTACTTTTTTGCTAGCTACGTGTGTGTGGTGTACTATCATTTTACAGGCTTGCAAGTGGATTTGACCCCCTTGCACCGCACGACCCCGCTTTGAAAGAATAGGGCCGTGACAGTTGGTATCAGAGCTACAGTTGTTTGAGCACAGTTGGTTTTCACCCTACCTCTTCCCCCGAGATTCCATTTAGTTTACGCGAACAATGGCAAGAGGAACTACTAGTACCGCGGACCAACCCGCTCCCAACACACCAGCACCACGTACAAACAAGGAACGTATTGAGGTATTGGAGGAGAAGATAGCCATGCTCTCCGGTATAGTTGAAGGTATTACGCGAATAGATGATCGACAGAACACGCTGGAGGAAAGAATCGAGACGTTCAGAACCAGGTTGACTGACCTCGAGGAAGACACTCGAGGATCCATAGCCACATTACATGAACAGATTACGGAGCTCACTACTAAGGTAGGCCTCCTGGTAAGAGCCGTTGGTAACGAGCGGCCTACCGGTAGTGAAGCTTCTCCCTCGCGCTTGCAAGTCCCTGAGCCACGCGCCTTCAGTGGTGCACGCGATGCGAAAGAGCTCGAGAACTTCCTGTTTGATATTAAACAGTACTTCCGTTCAGCTCGTTTGGATTCAGAAGAGGTAAAAGTAACAACTGCTTCTATGTATCTTGCAGGTGATGCTAAGCTATGGTGGCGAATAAAGTACACCGAGATGGAAAGTGGCCAATGCTCCATCGATACATGGGAGGACCTCAAAAGGGAGCTGAAGAATCAGTTCCTACCCAAGAATGTGGAGTTCATTACCCGCAGGAAGTTGATGCAACTCCAACATACTGGTATCGTGCAAGACTATGTCAAGTAGTTTTCCGCTTTGATGCTTGATATCCATGATATATCAGAGAAAGACAAGCTGTTCTCGTTTACAGAAGGGCTTAAGTCTTGGGTTCAGACAGAACTACAGAGGCAACGTGTGCAAGACCTCATGACTGCTATCGCCGCAGCTGAGCAGTTGACGGACTATTCTCCCGTGGATGGGAATAGAAAGAAGGTATCCAATTAGTCGAAAGGGTACTCTTCGCAGAGTAAATGCACCCATGGGTCTTCCAAAGGTAAAAATGGAGGATCTAGGCACAGTTCAAGCAGGAGATCCCACCGGGATTCCTCTCATTCGAAGAACACAGGTACTCAGTCCAACAATCACCGTAATAAGATTCAGTGTTACTTGTGTGGTGGTCCTCATAAGAAGTTCAATTGCCCGCAAAGAAGCAAGTTGAACCCATTGTTAGCTTCCCAGAGTGACCCTAGTCACGAGAGTTCAAGTGAGAAAGATGAGGATGAATCTTCTCACATGGGAGCTATGCATCTATTGAATGCAATGAAACAAACCTCTGAGACTAAGATGATTCGTCAGCGTAAGGGTCTCATGTATGTTGATGTGGAGATTGGTGGTAAGACCACCCAGGCAATGGTTGATACGGGAGCTACACATAGCTTTATTGCCCCTGTAGAGACGAAACGCCTCAATATCCGGCTCGAAAAGGATTCAAGCCGAATGAAAGCTGTTAACTCCGAGGCCACTCCTATACAAGGATCGGCCAAGTCCGTGGCCATTAAGATAGGTCAATGGAAGGGTAAGTTAGATCTTCTCGCAGTTCGACTCGATGAGTTTCAAGTTATCATTGGGATGGACTTTCTACGACAGAACAGGGCCATTCCGATGTCATTTGCCAACACTTTGGGCTTGCTAGGTGAAAGTCCAAGCTTCATTCCTCTCTCTACAGGTAAAGAAGAGGGAAATATGATCTCAGCCCTTCAGTTGAAGAAAAGGTTGAAGAAAGGTGAGCCAACGTTTCTTGCTACCTTATGAGTTGAACCTGATGATCATGACCATAGTTCAACTCCCCCATTGGTAAAGCAGGTTTTGACTGAATTTGATGATGTTATGTCGGAAGAGCTTCCGAAGACCCTACCGCCACGTAGGCTGATTGATCATCAAATCGAACTAATACCTGGTGCCAAGCCTCCTGCAAAGGGGCCATACAGGATGAGTCCTCCGGAACTAGCTGAGCTACGCAAGCAACTTGATGGACTTCTGGAGTCTGAATTTATCAGACCTTCGAAGGCACCTTATGGGACACCTGTTTTATTCCAGATGAAGCATGATGGGTCATTGCGACTTTGTGTAGACTACCGAGCGCTGAACAAGGTTACCGTCAAGAACAAGTATCCGATTCCACTGATTACCGATTTGTTTGATCAACTTGGGGTAGCCAAGTACTATTCTAAGCTGGATTTGAGATCAGGGTACTATCAAGTACGGGTTGTAGATGGAGATGAGCCGAAAACTACCTGTTCTACCAGTATGGTGCCTATGAGTTCTTAGTCATGCCCTTCGGCCTTACGAACGCACCTGCGACATTCTGCACCTTGATGAACGACCTATTTAGACCATACCTCGAGAAGTTTGTTGTGATATATCTTGATGATATAGTAGTATACAGTTCTACCATAGAAGAGCACGTTCAACATTTACGCAAGGTATTCCAAGTGCTTCGCGACAATCAGTTGTATGTCAAGCTAGAGAAATGTTCATTCGCTCAAGAGCAGATTATG